>NC_090320.1:243054684-243354684 GCF_040869045.1 Eurosta solidaginis
GCATAAAACCTTTACGCATGTAGACTTATCTATTTGTTCGGCAACTATTGCCCCAAAGCTTACCTGTCGAACGCTCGACAACTTGTGTGGCAGCGATCACTTCCCAATCGTTACGGAATTAACCACTCCCTGTTCAGCCAAAGTCTTCCCAAAGCATAAGTTTTTAACTCACAAAGCGGACTGGCCCAAGTTCACGGATCTCATAACCACTTCCGTAGCTAATATACCAGCGTCAAGTAACGTTAACGAAGAGGCTGCAAACATTGCTAAAATCATACGTTCCGCGGCCCATCTCTCCATACCGCAAGCCACATATAGGCCGCGTAAAAAAGTGGTGCCCTACTGGTCTCAGGAGTTAGAAAATTTAAGGAACACAAAACAGCAAAACTGGAAAACGTATAAAAGAACGAGATCAGTAGAAAACCTCATATTATACAAACAATCAAACGCAGCTTTTCGCAAGAAATCGAAAGAAGCGAAACGGGATAGTTTCGAAAAGTTAACTTCAGCGATAACACCTAATTCAAGTACTAAGAAAATCTGGTCGGACATAAAAATGCTCACAGGAACTTCTTCCCACACCCCTACCAATTTTATCAGTAGCCAAAACGGCCCAATTTACGACTCTGCGCTAATGGCTGAGCACTTTGCATTCACCTGGTCCGACTACTCACTTGACTCAAATTTTAACGATATATTCGTCAATAAGAAATACGAGACCCTAGGGAACGTATACGATAAGCCTAACGCTCCTACAGCAATCATTGAGTCTGACGTATCTCTTCTAGAATTCGAAGTAACAATTTCCAAAATGAAAGGGAAATCTCCAGGTCTGGATAGAATTTCTTATGAAATGTTAAGAAATCTACCATCTGTGCTTAAACACAGGATAGTAAAGCTGTATAATAATATATTAACGACTGGAGTTTTCCCACAAGCCTGGAAGACAGCCTTAATAGTCCCGATTCCAAAATCAAGTAACCCTTCCACGGAAGTTTTGGACTTTCGACCAATATCTCTAATAAGCTGCATGAGCAAATTATTAGAAAAAATAGTATCGAAACGTATTATGTGGTATATAACGAATAACAGCCTCGTAAGTCCACATCAAGTTGCCTTCAAAGAAGGGCAAGGTACCACCGATGCCCTATTATACTTTGAAGACTCTTGTGCTGCTGCCTTATCAAACCGTAACCATCTATCAGGATTAAGCCTTGATTTCGAAAAGGCTTTTGATCGCATCGGAGTGCATGTCGTGTTACGTCAGTTGAGCAAATGGAATTTCGGTACGAAGCTTTACAACTTTGTAAAATCATTTTTATCGAATCGAAAATTCAAAACAAAAGTAAACAATTCCTATTCAAACGTGCACGATCTGTATAACGGAATACCCCAAGGGTCCCCCTTATCTGTTACTTTATTCACTATTGCTTTCGATGAAATAAGCCAAATTATTTCAGCACATCAGTCTGTCTCGCATATCATGTACGCCGATGACGTTTTGATCTTTTCCAAGCTGAATAATTTAAATTCTGCACAAAATATTTTTAATGCAATCTTGTTAGATATTGCAAGCTGGTCGCACTGTGCAGGAGCAAACTTATCACTTAACAAATGCAGAACCTTCCACATTTGCAGAAAACACAAGTGTAATAGCCTAAATCTAGTTTATAATAATATCAACATTACAAATGAGTCTAGCATAAGATTTCTAGGTATAATTTTTGACAAGAACTTCACATTTAAGGAACATTGTGTATATTTAAAAAAAAGCTTAGCTGCCAGGTTAAATATAGTTAAGTATTTATCTTCTAAACGGTGTCTAATTCACACGGAAATTCTTATCAATATCACGCGAGCTCTGATCCTTTCTAAAATCGATTATGGATTGCCAGTATACGGAAATTGTTCACAAACTAACCTCAAAATGCTGTGCCCCACATACCACGCGGCCGTTCGTAGGAGCATTCGGGCTTTTCCAACATCACCTATCCGTTGTATCCTAGCAGAAGCTGGCCTTCCAAGCATTAATGAAAGAGTAAAATACGCGACAATGCGGCTGATACCTAAGTTATTTTCATGCAAAAATAGTCTTCTACATCAAGCTACAGTCATAACGGCATCCGCTAAGAAGACACCAAAGCGTAAAACGGCTATATTTAGGTGCATAGAGTACGCCAGAGAATTAGGAATAACAACCTTGCCACAAATTCAACCTGTTAGCAAAGCGCCCCTTGGCATTTGAAGCATTCTTCATTCTTGTTATGGTTAAAAAAATTTCCCAAAATGAGCACAAGCTCCACTGAATACCAGCGCCTCTTTATAGAGTACACTGCCTCGTTCCGAAAAGACTGGAAATTCATTTACCCCGAAGGCTCCAAATCCTCCGAGCACACTACATTTGCCGTTACTCACGCGGACGGGAGCACGATCTCGGCTGGAATACTTCCAACCTATTGCTCAGTTTTTACAGCTGAAGCGGCAGCCATTCACAATGCTTTAAAAGCAGCTCTCGTAGCCAAAGAAAAAACAATTATCTGCTCAGATAGCATGTCCACAATATCCAGCGTTATGAACACTACAAACCAATCTGCCCTAATATCGGATATACGCAATTTGCTTATCGGCAACGACGCACAACTAAAAATAATGTGGGTCCCGGGCCACGCAGGCATTAAGGGAAATGAACTGGCTGATCAAAAAGCTAAAGACGCCCACAAACAACCTCTTTTGGGTTTTGATTACATGATAAGAAAGGATATTTTGAACCTTATAAATAAGTATCACAATTCCCAAAGAATCACTGACTGGAGCTCTTTTCAACACCAATACGCCGAAATCAATCCCACAGCCACTAGGGCCATTTACCCATCAAATTGTCGTACAGGCGGGACTGCCTTTGTTCGCCTCCGCATAGGACATACAACTGCCACACATTCTCACCTACTTAACGGAGGGAGGCCAATGCCCTGCCCATACTGTAAAACAGCACCTCTAACAACGAAACATCTTCTAGACAACTGCGAATAATTCAAAGAAACTAGAGAATCGTTATTTAACAGCGGAAACCCGTCAGAGTTGCTAAAATCTGTCTCCAAGGACAACATCGAAAAAATTGCAGAGTTTTTGATCAGAGCTGACATAAGGAAAACTATTTAAATTAATCATAAGTTTAGAATTACACTATCACCCCAATACCAAATAATCTCTTCCGGGGAATTTCCCCCATCTCCATTCCTTTATGCGGGAATGAGTGGGTACCCCTGAAGGGTTTAGTTGGTATTGACCTGTCTAATTATCTCACTTCCTTTTTTCACACAATTAAATTATTCTCATTATTAATATCAATTATTAATATATGCTGTAATATTATTTAAGGCTATAAGATCTCTTTTAATTTAAATCTAGCTCATTAAACCATATTTTATTAGAGAGCGAGCCGAAAGCCCTGGCAGCTAGCGCTCCCTTTTGTATGTAGAATAGTAATTTTATTGCTATTGTTCATTTAATAAATAAATAAATAAAATTCGGTGTGTTTTATCTTCAATCTAACACAGCTTTTTCGTTCTATAATATAGTAAGGAACTGTTATAACTATAATTACACTTTTTGTAATATTTTAATGAACTAAAACCCGAAAAAGCAAAACTATTTTCATCTAAAAAATTCTCTTTAGTTTTAGCTAATTGTAGTTTCACACCTTTATTCTATGAGTAGTAATTCCTTCACCACTTTTATATCAGTTAATTTAATTTAAAAACAAAATGTATTTTTTTAATTCGAAAAAACTGTATTGTATTATTCATGAAAGCGTGCCATTCATCTTATCTTCTCATTTAGTTCTTTTTTTTACTAAATTACAAAAATAAAATACATTAGACAAAAATAATTTTTAAACAGATAACTTGATAAGCAGGCTAACGTGAATAGCACATATATTTTATTTTCTCCTTGCGGACGGGGCCGCGGGTAAAGGCTAGTATATTATAAATGGCAAAGTTTGGATGTTTGTCCAGACGTTTGTCTTTGTGACTCAATCACGCAAGAACGGCTGGACCGATTTGGATGAAATTTTGCACACATATAGCCAATAATCTAGAAGGATATACTAGCTATATATTTTTGAAAAGGGGCGTGGTCCCCGCCCCCTAGGAACAGTTATAATTTAATTATTATATTTTTTCGTCTTTGCGACTGAATCACGACGGAATGGCTACACGGATTTTGATGAAATTTGGGACACAGACAGTAGTATACTAGCGAAATTTTTTTCGAACATGGAAAGAGGGGTGGGGGTCCCACGACCTCTTCGAGCAATTACTTTTTAATAATTTTTACACATTATAACTTGACGTATACTGGCCTTCACCAATATCACAGACTCAAGGGGTCAAATAAGTCGAGGGCTTACAAAGTAAGCAGTGACAACCTCCGCCCCCTTCCCCCTTTATCTCCCACTCTGGTGTAAAATCTATAAATTGTTATAACTCAATATAAATTTTCTCCTAAATCAACAGTTTTTGGTATCTGGCACATACAGATCGAGATCTAGACAATTTTGGAGGAACGATCAGTGGTCCTCTCCTTTTACTCCCGCCATCCGCCCTCCTTCAATTATTTTTATTAGCACGCTTTTATTAGCTTTAACTGTATGTTTCTATGTAACTTTTCATTCGCTCCTGCGCCTGCTGCCTTATTAACATGGTTTTATAATTAGCTTCACGTCATATGGAGACCCTTCCGGGATCATTTCTGGATGGTTTTCGGGATCGGTCCGGGATCCCGCCGGGGTAATTTCGGGACTTTTTCGGGACTATTTCGGGATCATTTTGGGACCCTTCCGGGATCATTTCTGTATAGTTTTCGGGATCCGTCCGGGATCCCGTCGGGGTTATTTTGGGACATTTTCGGGACTATTCCGGAATAATTTCGGGATTATTCCGCGATCATTTGGGGACCCTTCCGGCATCATTTCTGGACAGTTTTCGGGATCCGTCCGGGATCCCGTCGAGGTACTTTCGGGATCATTTGCGTACCTTCGAGAGATAAATTCTTGATGGTTGCCGGGATCATTACGGCACTTTTTGGGGTTATTTTGGGTCCCTTTAGGCATCATTTCTGGATGGTCTTCGGGATTCGTCCGGCATCCCGCCGGGTTCATTTCGGGACTTTTTCGCGACTAATACGGGATCATTTGGGGACCCTTTCGGCATCATTTCTGGATGGTTTTCGGAATCTGTCCGGTATCTCGTCGGGGTAATTTGGGGACTTTTTCGGGATCATTTGGGGGCTCTTCCGGCATCATTTCTGGATGGTTTTCGGGATCCGTCCGGGATCTCGTCGGGGTAATTTGGGTACTTTTTCGGGATCATTTGGGGGCTCTTCCGGCATCATTTCTGGATGGTTTTCGGGATTCGTCCGGCATCCCGCCGGGTTCATTTCGGGACTTTTTCGCGACTAATACGGGATCATTTGCGGACCCTTTCGGCATCATTTCTGGATAGTTGTCGGGATCCGTTCGGGATCCCGTCACGGTCATTTCGGGACTATTAGGGGATCATTTGAGGACCTTTCCGGCATCTTTTCTGGATAATTTTCGGAATCCTTTCGGGATCCCATCACGGCCATTTCTGGACTATTTCGGGATCATTTGGGATACCTACCGGCATCATTTTTGGATGGTTTTCGGGATCCGTCCGGGATCTCGTCGGGGTAATTTGGGTACTTTTTCGGGATCATTTGGGGGCTCTTCCGGCATCATTTCTGGATGGTTTTCGGGATCCGTCCGAGATCTCGTCGGGGTCATTTGGGGACTTTTTCGGGATCATTTGGGGGCTCTTCCGGCATCATTTCTGGATGGTTTTCGGGATTTGTTCGGGATCCCGTCGCGGTTATTTCGGGACTTTTTCGGCAACATTTAAGATTGGTTTTCAGGATTCGTCCGGGATCCCGTCAGGGTAATTTCTGGACTTTTCCTAGACTATTTCGGGATCATTTTGGAACCCTCCCAAGATCATTTCTGGATGGATTTCGGGATCTGTCCGGGATGCCGTCAGGGTCATTCCGGCATCATTTCTGGATGGTTTTTGGGATTCATCCGACATCCCGTCGGGGTCATTTCGGGACTTTTTCTCGACTAATACGGGATCATTTGCGGGCCCTTTCGGCATCATTTCTAGATAGTTGTCGGGATCAGTTCGGGATCCCGTCAGTGTCTTTTCGGAACTATTAGGAGATCATTTGAGGACCTTTCCGACATCATTTCTCGACAGTATTCGGGATCCTTTCGGGGTCCCGTCAGGGTCATTTCGGGACTTTTTCGGGATCATTTAAGGATGGCTTTCAGGATTCGTCCGGGAACCCGTCAGGGTAAGTTCTGGACTTTTCCGGGACTATTTCGGGATCATTTTGGGACCTTCCCTAGATCATTTCTGGATGGATTTCGGGATCAGTCCGGGATGCCGTCAGGGTCATTTTGAGATTATTAGGTGATCATTTGAGGACCTTTCCGGCATCACTTATGGATGGTTTTCGGTATCCGTTCAGGATCCCGTCGGATTCATTGCGGGACTTTTTCGGGATCATTTGGGGTCCCTCCCAAGATCATTTCTGGATAGATTTCGGGATCTGTCCGGGATCCCTCAGGGTCATTTAGGGATGCGTTCGAGATCCCGTCAGGGTCCTTTCGGGACTATATCGGGATCATTTCTGGATGGTTTACGGGATCCGTCCAGGATCCCTTAAGGGTCATTTCGGGACTATTAGGTCATAATTTGAGGACCTTTCCGGCATCACTTCTGGATGATTTTCGGTATCCGTTCGGGATCCCGTCGGAATCATTGCGGGACTTTTTCGGAATCATTTGGGATCCCTTCCGGCATCATTTCTGGATGGCTTTCGGGATTTGCCCGGGATCACGTCGGGGTTATTTCGGGACCTTTTCGGGGCTAATGCGTGAGCATTTGGGGATCCTCTATGGGTCGTTTCGTGACTTTTTCTGTTTTATTTCGGGATCATTTGGGGACCCCTCCGGCATAATTTCTTGATGGTTTGCCGGATCCATCAGGGTCATTTCGGGACCATTTTGGGATACTTTGGGGACCCTTCCGAGATCAATCTGGATCCGTCCGGGATGCCGTAGGAGCAATTTCGGGATTTTATGTAACTTTTCCGGGATTGTTTTTGGGCCTTCTGGGATCATTTGTGGATCTGTGCGGGATCCCATCTGGGTCAATTCCGCACTATTTCGGGATCATTTTGGGATCCTTCCGGAATCATTTCTGTATGGTTTTCGCGATCCGTCGTGGATCCCCTCGGAGCCATTTCGGAACTTGTTCTGGAGTATGTCGGGGTCATTTGGGGACTTTTTTGGGATCATTTGGGGGCTCTTCCGGCATCATTTCTGGATGGTTTTCGGGATCCGTCCGGGATCCCGTCGGGGTCATTTCGGGATTTTTTCTCGACTAATACGGAATCATTTGGGGACCCTTTCGACATCATTTCTGGATAGTTTTCGGGATCCGTCCGGGATCCGGACGGGGTTATTTCGGGACTATTTCGGGATCATTTGGGGTACCTACCGGCTTCATTTCTGGATGGTTTTCGGTATCCGTCCGGGATCTCGTCGGAGTCATTTGGGGACCTTTCCGGGATCATTTGGGGGCTCTTCCGGCATCATTTCTGGATGGTTTTCGGGATCCCGTCGGGGTCATTTCGGGACTTTTTCGCGACTAATACGGGATCATTTGGGAACCCTTTCGGCATCATTTATGGATGGTTTTCGGGATCCGGCCGGGATCCCATCAGGGTAATTTCGGGACTATTAGGGGATCATTTGGGGACATTTCCGGCATCATTTCTGGATATTTTTCGGGATCCGTCCGGAATGCCGACGAGGTCATTTCGGGACTATTTCGGGATCATTTGGGATACCTACCGGCATCATTTCTGGATGGTTTTGGGATTCGTCCGGGATCCCGTCTGGGTCATTTCGGGACTTTTTCTCGACTAATACGGGATCATTTGCGGACCCTTTCGGCATCATTTCTGGATATTTTTCGGAATCCTTTCGGGATCCCGTCAGGGTCATTTCGGGACTTTTTCGGGATCATTTAAGGATGGCTTTCAGGATTCGTCCTGGAACCCATCAGGGTAATTTCTGGACTTTTCGATACTATTTCGGGATCATTTTGGGACCTTCCCAAGATCATTTCTGGAAGGATTTGGGGATTTGTCCGGGATGCCGTCAGGGTCATTTTGGGACTATTAGGTGATCATTTGAGGACCTTGCCGGCATCACTTCTTGATGGTTTTCGGTATCCGTTCAGGACCCCGTCGGAATAATTGCGGGACTTTTTCGGGATCATTTGTGGTCCCTTCCGGCATCATTTCTGGATGGTATTTGGGATCCGTCCGGCATCCCGTCGGGGTCATTTCGGGACTTTTTCTCGACTAATACGGGGTCATTTCCAGACCCTTTCGGCATCATTTCTGGATAGTTTTCGGAATCCTTTCGGGATCCCGTCAGGGTAATTTCGGGACTTTTTCGGGATCATTTAAGGATGGTTTTCAGGATTCGTCCGGGAACACGTCAGGGTAATTTTCGAGACTATTTCGGGATCATTTTGGGACCTTCCCAAGATCATTTCTGGAAGGATTTCGGGATTTGTCCGGGATGCCGTCAGGGTCATTTTGGGACTATTAGGTGATCATTTGAGGACCTTGCCGGCATCACTTCTGGATGGTTTTCGGTATCCGTTCAGGACCCCGTCGGAATAATTGCGGGACTTTTTCGGGATCATTTGCGGGCCCTTTCGGCATCATTTCTGGATAGTTGTCGGGATCCGTTCGGGATCCCGTCAGGGTCTTTTCGGAACTATTAGATCATTTGAGGACTTTTCCGGCATCATTTCTGGATAGTTTTCGGGATCCTTTCGGGGTCCCATCAGGGTAATTTCGGGACTTTTTCGGCATCATTTACGATTTGTTTTCAGGATTCGTCCGGGATCCCGTCAGGGTAATTTCTGGACTTTTCCGAGACTATTTCTTGATCATTTTGGGACCCTCCCAATATCATTTCTGGATGGATTTCGGGATCTGTCCGGGATGCCGTCAGGGTCATTTTGGGACTATTAGGTGATCATTTGAGGACCTTTCCGGCATCACTTCTGGATGGTTTTCATTGCGGGACTTTTTCGGGATCATTTGGGGTCCCTCCCAAGATCATTTCTGGATGGATTTCGGGATCTGTCCGGGATCCCGTCAGGATCATTTAGGGATGCGTTCGAGATCCCGTCAGGGTATTTCGGGACTTCTTCGGGACTATATCGGGATCGTTTCTGGATGGCTTACGGGATCCGTCCAGGGCCCCTTAAGGGTAATTTCGGGACTATTACGTGATCATTTGAGGACCTTTCCGGTATCAATTCTGGATGATTTTCGGTATCCGTTCGGGATCCCGTCGGAATCATTGCGGGACTTTGTCGGAATCATTTGGGATCCCTTCCGGCATTATTTCTGGATGGTTTTCGGAATTTGTCCGGGATCCCGTCGGGGTTATTTCGGGACCTTTTCGGGGCTAATACGGGATCATTTGGGGATCCTCCAGGGGTCGTTTCGTGACTTTTTCTGTATTATTTCGGGATCATTTGGGGACCCTTCCGGCATAATTTCTTGATAGTTTGCCGGATCCATCAGGGTAATTTCGGGACCATTTTGGGATCATTTGGGGCCCTTCCGAGATCATTTCTGGATCCGTCCGGGATGCCGGAGGAGCCATTTCGGGATTTTTTGTTACTTTTCCGGGATAGTTTTTGGCCCCTTCCGGGATCATTTCTGGATCTGTGCGGGATCCCATTTGGGTCATTTCCGGACTATTTCGGGATCATTTTGGGACCCTTCCGGTATCATTTCTGTATGGTTTTCGCGATCCGTCGCTGATCCCCTCGGAGCCATTTCGGAACTTTTTCTGGAGTATGTCGGGATAATTTAGGGACCCTTCCTGGATATTTTCTCGATATTTTTTGAGATCCGCCCGGGAGCCCGCCATGGTCATTTCGGAACCTTTTCGGGATCATTTTGGAACACCTTCAGGGATCATTTCTCTGTGGTTCTCTGGATACGTCTAGAATCGTGTCGTTGTCATTTCCGGTTTCTTTGGGACTATTCCGGGAACTTTTGGAGACCCTTTCGGGGCATTTCTGGATGGTTTTCGGGATCCGTCCGCGATAGCGTGGGGGTCATTTCGCAGCTTTTTCTGGATAATTTCGGGATCATTTGGGATCCTGTCAGGTTATCAGCTCATTTAGTTCTTTTTTTTTACTCAATTACAAAAATAAAATGCATTAGACAGAAAACAAAATTTTAAACAGATAACTTGATTAGCAGGCTAACGCGAATAGCCCATATATTTAAAATTCTCCTTGCGGACGGGGCTGCGGATAAAGGCTAGTAATATATATAGTAGATTAGATATAGGTTTGTTTTTGTTTTTCGAATTATTTTCAATTATTTAGGATTTACTCAAACCGATATGCATGTGTACTTATGTACGTATGTATGTAAGTTGGTACTAGAGTGGGGCATTCTCAAAATAATTAATTTTAAATGTTAAAAAAAAACGGAATATTTTATTTACAAGATGATTATGCTGACTACTCTGGAAACTAGCTCAATTTGAACTAGTGGCAATAAAATAATTTAAATATAATTTTATGACAAATATAGTTTAAATTGTTAACTTTTCAGTTTGGTAATTTGTTTTGTTTATTTTTTTTTGTTTTTTTCTTTTCTAATTTTCATTATGCAAAGAACTTTATCCTTCATTGAGTAAGGTTTCTTTGCATAAACGAAATGTTTAATGATATTAGGTTATAAGAAAAGTTAGTTGGTTTTTACTTAAAGAAAGGAAAAATTCAATTTGCCCAACTCCGACTTACATACCTAATTATGTAGACCTTTTTATCTACACCTATATGTTACAACCGTACATACATATTTATGTTTAAAATATTTACATTAGTAGCTACAAGCGTTTGTACATTTAATATGTATACTAATTTGACTTTTGCGAAAATCAAAGCATAAAAGAATTTATGAAAAGGAATTTTTAGCAACAACAATATTACTTACATATGTTCGTTTGTGTTATCGTATGTAGGTTTGCTGATGCACTCCAGCGATGAAAGGCCTTCCAACGTTGTTGATGCTGCTAGCTGTGGAAATTAGTTGTTGGCAAGTAAGATCGCTTACAGTGGGACCTGAGCGTTTCTCAACCCGTCAAATTTTATGATTCTTTAAACACTTAGATTTTCAAAGTTTTCTTTTCACATAATACGTAATATTTTTATGCCGCAAATTCAAAACTAATTCTCTTTTTAATTACGCGAAATTCAAATTATGTTAACTATATATCTCCATATAAAATGTTTTTTTTTTCTTTCAGGTATATCTGTATATAATTCTTTTCTTTACACAAAATATGGCTTTATGTATGATTTGTTTTTAATAACCCTCTTTTTTTTTTGGGGTTCTCAACCATAACCTTATAGGTTTTCTTCACAATCATTTTTTTTCTTACGCATCCTATTTTTTAAGTAGGAATTTTTGGATAATTCCTATTTATCCTAACTACAGATATGTCTTGTTTAACATATTTTTCTTTCCTAAACTTTCTCACTATGAGCACAATCCTAGCACTGCTTTTACACTATTTCAAATCACTGTACACTATTTTTGATGGTGGTGGCTGTATTTGTAGAGTGGCAGGAATGTTGTTTCGGGCGAGAGCTATGCGGCTTATGTGCGCCTAGTTGCCAAGGAAGAGCTGACTCGGTATATATTGCCGGAAATAACCCCGGATTGATGCTATGATATGATGATGATCACTCTTTGAAGGGTGATATCTATTCGGTCTCCGGAAAAAGTGGAGTTTTATAATGAACGGCATGTGCCCTTTTGATGTCCAAAAGAAATTTGATTCCACACCCACCCTTACGCTCAACGAAGTGCCAATTGACCAAGTGGCGTAAAAGCACGTGCTGTGGTGATGGGTGTGGTTGAAGATTTTGATTTGTTAAATGATGCTCCAAGAGGAGGCTTGTATTCTATGGGACAGAAAAACCTACTTTTAGAACCTTTAAATTAAACACTTTAAATTCACTAACTTACCTTATTTAAGCAGGAAAACTTGTAGCTTTTAAGGGAGCTGGTTCACTATACGTGTGGACTGTCCATCCACTCCAATGTTTTAATAAAAATTACCGCAAAGAGGCTAACTGTAGCCGTGCAGGCTCTTTTATACCCTCGGCTCTCTGCCTTTACGCTTCTGTTTTTGACATTTTTATCTACTTAAGAATGGCTGTCTCTCAGTGTCAAATAAGTGCGCAATTGTATTTTGTTCAATGTACTGATTGAATAAAGGACAGAGTTACCAAAGAGGTTTTGGTGCTGAAAAAGTCTTAAGGCCGTTTTATCGCATGCGACAAATTGTGTCGCAAAAGGAATGCGATACAATGCTAATGTCGATTTAGCTTTAAGGTGACCATAACAATCTGCACTCATATTAACAGAGTATATGTGGAACTCAAGAGCGAATTGAGAGTTTCACAGAGTTGCACTGCCACACCGCCATTTTATACAGGGTAAAAGTGTAACGCTTTTGCGTTGCGAGCAGGCAACAATTTTCACAAAAGAACGAAATACCCCGTAAAGGCGTTGCCTGTTTTTAGAATAGAACAATAACCCTTGCGCGGCGTTCAAAAAGCGTAACACTATAGCTAGAAAAGAAAACGCTATGATTGGAACATTACTTGCCCAAAACCACAAAAGTGCGAGTCGTCTTCAACGCATCAAAAATGTCACATTCTGGCAACTCGTTGAACGACGTGCTTCATACAGGCCCCATACTAAAAAAATACTTAATGCTCGTCATACTTAAATGACAACTGTATAAGTTTGTTTTTAACGGCCAGATATCGCAAATTCTCATCCATGAAAAAGATAAAGATTTTCATCGAGTTGTTTTTCGAAAACTCCCAACTCTGCCGATAGAAGATTTTCGGCTAAGAACAGTTACCTTTGGTGTAAATTGCGCGCCATATTTGGCAATTCGAACCCTACACCAACTCGCCCACGTCTGTCAAAAAATATTTTATTGAATGAAACATATGTTGACGACATTTTGTCAGGCGGTCATAATATACAGTCCGCTTTGAACTCCATGACCCAAGTTATCGAAGCCCTAAAATCGGCGGGGTTTCCACTGAGAAAGATGTCGGCAAATCACCCTGAAATTTTAAAACCCGTTCTCGAACCTGATTTGCTAGACGTCGACTTTCTTAAATTCCACGATTCGAGTTCCACAAAAACCCTTGGAATTCAGTGGAACGCGCTGACCGACACCTTCACCTATAGGTATGATCCACCATCAGCAGAAAACACGACTACGAAAAGGCAGATTTTATCAGCAGTTGCGAAACTGTTTGACCCCGCAGGATGGCTATCGCCAATAATGATTCTTGCAAAAATGTTGCTGCAACAGCTCTGGATGGAAGGAACGGATTGGGACGAAGACGTGAAGCCCGGGGCTCTCCAAAAGTGGACCTCAATTTACGAAAAGTTACCTCACATCAGAGAAATTAAAATCCCTAGGTGGGTACAGTATTCCCCCGATAAACTAATCCAGCTGCATGGATTCTCAGATGCTTCGGAAAAAGCATTTTGTGCCTGTATATATTTACGGGTACAAACCCATGAAAATAGTTTTTCATCCCATTTGCTAGCTGCTAAAAGCAAAGTAGCACCCCTTCAAACCGTGAGTTTCCCCGGTTGGAACTCTGTGGAGCAGTCTTACTCTCCAAATTAGTGAAACAGCTGCGAAGTGAGCTGAATCTACCCCAGCACGAACTCATCCTCTGGTGCGATCCTGCCATCGTACTGGCATGGTTAGAAAAACCACCCCATACCTGGAAAACGTATGTCGCCAAGGGGATACCCGAAATTCTTAAGAACGTCGACAACGCCACTTGGAGGCACGTTTCCAGTAACGATAACCCAGCGGATTTGGGCACTCGAGGCTGCAAGCCTCAGGACTTAGTCGCATGTCCATTATGGTGGGAAGGACCTAATTGGCTTATCAGGCCATCAACCTCGTGCCCAAAGGATAAATCTCACCACCCAACTCCACCCGAACAACGACATGTGGAAGTGTTCCACAGCCTGCATGAAGAAAAAATAGATATACTCGACCGCTTTTGTCGTTTTCTCGAGCACTAAGAGTTGTGGCCTATATGTTGCGGTTTATCCAGAAAGCAAGGAAACTAAAAGTTCCAGCCACGCTCAACCTCACCCACGCCGAAGTGAATGATTCCAAAACCAAAATCATCATTCAAACTCAACGGAATCATTACGGAGATACGATAGAGCTGCTTCTAACGGCAGGACCCTTACCCAAGAGGAACACCCTTCTGACTTTAAACCCCATGTTAGCTGACTCAGGAACCATGCGAGTTTCCGGAAGATTAGCCTATGCTACAGGTAGCTTTAATGAGCGGCACCCAATTATCATACCCGAAAACTCTCGATTTTGATCTCTTCTGTTGGACTTCCTCCATTCGAACCTGCTGCACGCCGAAAAAGAGCTTATGATTCGAATAGTACAGCAACAGTACTACATTCCACGTTTGAAGCAAAAGGTCAAAATGCTCATCTTCCACTGCAAAACCTGCACCATCTACAAACAGCAGATGAAAACGCAGATAATGGCAGCCGTGCGACCCGAGAGGTCAACGTATTCCCTACCGGCTGTTCATTTAGAAGTGTGTTCTGACCTTACCACGAATACCTTCAACGAAGCCTTTGGCCGATTTACTAGCCGCCGTCGCCTACCCCATCAGATATTTTCTGACAACGGAAAAACGTTCGTCGGCGCACAAAGCGTACTACAAAGGAAATTCACCACATTCCTCAAGGAAGTCGCTACAGACATCGCCGAAAAATATTCTACTTACGGATTCTCATGGCAATTCATCCAACCATACGCTCCACACATGGGTGGTCTATGGGAAGCGGCCGTGAAAAGTTTTGTATCTTAAAAAGGTATCTTTACGAAGGTAGCAGGAAACCAGAAGTTCTCCTTCGAAGAGCTCACTACCCTCTTAGTACGCATAGAGGCGGTCCTCAACTCCCGACCGCTCTCCCCTATGTCCGAAGATCCAATGGATCCCCTAGTCCTAACCCAAGGGCATTTCCTACTCAACGCAATATTCAAGTTGGAGATTTAGTCGTGGTAAAGGATGATTTACTACCCCCGAACGAATGGCGCTTGGGGAGGGTAATCACTTTACACCCCGGATCGGATAACCACGTTCCAGTTGTGGAACTAAGAACCCAAAACGGACTAATAACTCGGAATATTGCCAAACTGAGCGTGCTACCAACTGCCTAGCAGTGCTAACTCTACCTCTGGTACCATCTGCTCCATGCCCCTAGCAATCTAGATATACGCTAGCCTCACCAACGTATTTTTCTAACCCATTTTTTGAGAAATACCTATTTTTCTTTCTTGTTTTTACAGGACCCGCAGATCTACCGAAATGCATAAATGTCGTCTATGTGGGCAGCGACACGTGCTAAGGCAGTGCCGGGCGTTCCTCGCGATGAAGCCTGAGGAGCGCTACGAGTGCGCGAGGAACCACCGGTACTGTATCAACTGCCTGGCAGTGTCGCACAGCACCGGGGCTTGTAACTCCCCCTCCAGCTGCCGAAAGTGTTCACTCGGGTGCATGTTGAAGACATGATCCGTCTGGCAACACTCGGCCAGTGCGGCCAAGCGCAGGCAGCTCAGCTGTGGCTGCAACCACCACCACGCAGTTAATCAGTTTACTTAAAACTACAAACCCGCTAGCATCGTTCGCCGTTCTCTTTGATCGCCCGCCCACCGTCGTCTTATATTATATACAAGTTAAGCCTCACAGCAGGCGAGGCGATAAAAAATTAAAGTTGCGGTGAACTGTCCGTTCACCGAATTAAAATAAACACAAGAAATATTTTAACGTTATAAAATTTATTCTGTGCTCTTGCACGATCCAAATTGAACTAACTCGAACAAAGTAATTTACCTAGCAGCTAAGTTCTTGTGTTAAAGTAATTATGCTATGCTAACCAATTATTGTATAAAAAATTGTTTACTTAACTAAAACTAGATTTGCTGTTCAATCACAATTTCTGCAACTACACCAATCGTTGTCCCAATTAACTTCCGCTTATTCTGCGCGTGTGCTGCGTCAGCGAAACTTCAACACGCAACATAGCGCGGTCACATGCTCAGCAACGTGAGTAAATGGGTCAACCGCTGGATACTGCTGCTATAACTCCTCCCCCTGGTGGAATATCTAGCTTCCTAGTGTACCATTTCCATAGCATGGTGACGATGAGGGCTATTGCGAATATCGAGGCAGCTTCCGTGACTAACGAGAAGTTAGTTTTCCCGTTTACATACCCTAAATATCTAAAGTTTCCATCGTGATATCATGAACATACTCCAGATTGATCTTTGTAGTGTGGTTTTTTGGTATTCTCTTTCAATTTGCTCAAGGACTCTGATTCACATACCGTAGATGAACTGATTGTCAAGCAATTTTCCTTAAGTCCATACGTTTCTTCTTGGTTGACGAACATTTTATCGAATGGAAGGTCCAGTTGTTTGCCTTCGTAGATACCGGCGCGAGTAATTAATAGGTTATACTTTTTCTCTGTTACTTTGGGTATTGATAGAACGTATAGGAGCATAGTCCCATTTGTATATATTGATGGTTTTCCGTATTCAATTGCCTCAATTATATTTTGGTAAGGTAGTGTTTCTATTTCTGACAGGATCTGATTAACTTCGTCCATGTCGAGTAGGTTAGTGTTAATAATTGCACGTTTAGCTAGCTGACATGCCTGTACTACTTCATTGACCTCTTCTCGGACGAGCACGATATTATGAAGGGCACTCTGCTCGAATTGTTCTGCCTCAGCTTCCTTCATTACCGAATTGGGGCGGCTTACAATTTCATAAATTTTTTTGGAAATTTCTAAAGTTGCCGTGAATAGATCTTTGTTTACTTTGTATTGGTGATTATTGTTTTCTATGATTTCACCCTGGCTGTAGAGGATATTGTCCCAATCAGTGGCATCGGGTGATCCCGCTAGCCATTTCCACGCAGAGCCTATCCAGTCAATAGATCGGGAGGGTCTGATTCTTTTCGTGTTCCCCGTCAGCTCTTCGAGGCGCTGCAGAGTTTGGTTGATATAGACTTGTGCTAGGAGCTGGTCGTCAGTTCTTTTTAGTAGTTGGTAAGCCAGTTTTTCCATCTTCGATATAATAGTAGCGTACTGCCGGAGGTTGATAGCATGTATAAGTTTGAAGGATCCGCTGATGATCCACCCATTTCCGCTCTGGATACTAACGATTGGTGCCTTATAGTGGAAAATGTGGAGGCCGCTGATGGCCGACGCCAACAGTGGGAGTCTGCAATTGGAAAGACCATACCTAACATTATTGGTGTTAGTAGGTTAGTGGTTGTTGGAAGTTATTTATGTTATTGTGAGGTTAGGAGATTAGTGGGAGTTTTTTCATTCTATTTTTTTTTTTGTTTTTTTTTGTACATATCATTTCGGTTCCTTGTATATTTGTTTTTTGTTGGTTTTGTTTTTGCGCTACAAAGTAGTATCTAATAATTTCAATGTTGTACTATTTAAGTTTGTATTTTTTAGTTTTTTTGTTGTAGCAAGTAATCACGGAATTCAGAAGTACATTTCATTGGTGATTTTTTGTTTTTTTCTTTTTTGTTCTTTTTTGTTGTAGCAAGTAATAACAAAATTCAGAAATACATTTCTTTGGTTTTTCTTTTCTTTTTTGGTTGTAGCAAGTAATAACGAAATTCGGAAATATGTTTTTTTTTTCTTTTTTTTTTGTCTTTTTTTTTTTCTTTTTTTTTTTTTCTTTTTTTTTCATCATGCTGTTCTCGAACCAGCTATGGGGGATCGTGGGTATCCCTTTTGTGAGTAGCGTAGCCATTTGTCAAATTCGATGGCGCCACAACCTACTAAGGCACGATTGGTCCCACTAATAAGCCCGCTCTTGTAGCTATGATTTCAAATAGTTTCTATTCATTATGCGCATTGCCGCGTTTCTTTAAATTTTTTATGTGCAATTTATGGATTTTTTTACCACTAAGTGTGGTTACTGTGACTTTGTTGTCTTTGGCAACTATTTCTTTTTTGAAAGGTGGTTTCTGTTTTCCCTGTATCTGTCTATCCTTCACGTATATGACATCGTTTTCGTCATTATACTGTTTTCACACAGAAACTTAATGATCTCATTTCACCTGCTAATGAAATCGTAAATTTTTTGCTTTCACACAGAAGTAACTGCTCGATTAGTATGAAGGATGAGACAGACAATCATGGCGGAACGATACAAGGTGGGAGCATGGGGACATACCTACAAACAAAAAAAAATCCATGTACTTGTAAATTCGATGGACAAATGTCAAAATCGTACTGCGCCGGCATTTGATGTATCAAATCAAATAAAAAAGGTTATAATCAGCTGTTCGATGCGGCCACCTTGTATCGTTCCGCCATGCAGACAATGACATTTGCTTTTAAAACTAAGAAGCGTAAACGGAAGCGGAACGCTGCCAACAGAGTTGCATTGTGCTTTTGACTTCATTAGGCATTCGATTAGCTACTAATGAAATAATAATAGATTCGAATTTTGTAGGGAAGATTGAGCTCAATAAGCGTCTTAATGTAGAAAATTGCCTTTATTATTCAATAAGCCGTCTGTGTGAAATTAGTATAACGCTCCGGTAGCGATCTTTTCCTGTTATGCCGTTCGATCTGGGCAATTTGCTTTTGGGTTAGCAGTGTTTTCAGGTATTTATTTATTTTCCTATTTTTGTCTAGGAGTTCCTGGTAATTAGAGGCTTTTGAACGATTGAAAAATATCTCACTTGGCTTTCGGTTTGTTACCGAGTGAATGGTATTGTTATAGCGATCTACTGCTATATTTACCAGCTCTTTTGTCTTGAAAGTGGGATTGTCTAATTTTAAACACCTAAATATTTCGATAAGGGTGGAATGGAGCCTTTCTACTTGGCCATTCACCTCACTTCTCTGGGATGGCGTACGATAAAGGCTGATTCCTAACGATTCGAGTAAATTTTGTATTATCGGGCTTATCAATCCGCGTTCATTGTCGGTTACCAGAATTTTAGGGGTCGTAAAATAGTGTAGTAGTTTCACCATTTTCTCTTTAAGGTGCAGAGTGGATTTATTTCTAATGTGCAAAAGTTGAGCAAATTTTGAGAATTTGTCTATGCAGCTTAAAAACTTTTCCCCTTGAATTTCGAATATGTCTATGTGAATGATTTCACAAGGACGTGATGGGATTGGTGTCCTTTGTAGTTCTGGCGTATTTGGGTGCCTATCATACTTGCTAAGTTTACATGTTTCGCACGATGAAACACATGTTCTAATCTTATTGCTCATTCCCGGAAAGTAGTATCGCTCTAGGATTTGCTTTCTATTCTCAGTGGGGTTTCGATGCGCTCTTCTATGCTCCTCCCATATGACTTCAAGGACTGTATCTGGGTTTCGTAGGTCTTCTACAAGAATTTGAGCTACCCGTATTTTATAATGTAAAAAGTTTTCTAAATATACCTTCTGGAGCAACCCTAAGTGACTTTCTGGCATTTTGATGCCGTTGATTACATTCGGTCTAAGCTTTTCCTTAAGCACATTAACGAGTTCTTGTTCGCCTATACCCTCTATTCCTACATAGTGTCGCAGGTAACCAGGATGGGGTTCCTCGCATATTTGTAACCTCCCCCCAAACACAATTTGATTCCTGAACACATTAAGGGGTACCTCGACGAATGGAATTAAATCTGAGTTATCCCGATCTGCGCTATGAACGGTGTCACAGGTTGAGCTGCCGTCGTTTGGCGAGTACGACGTTGAGCCCATGGTTGCGTTTTCGCTGGCATATTCGGATTCCGACGTCGTTGTTAGTTGATTTACCTGAGTTTTTAGCCGAGAGAGAGCGTCAGCTACGACGTTCGATTTTCCTGGCTTATAGATGAGTTCGTAATTATACTCCTCTATCCTAGATTTCCATCGCTTGAGCTTAGCGTTATAATTACGGTTGCTTAAAGAGAAGATTAGCGGTTGATGATCGGTAAAAATTCGAATCTTCCTTGCACCGTACAAATAATCTCGAAAGTTGTCTAAGGCCCAGACGATGGCTAGCATTTCTTTTTCGTTCGTTGCGTACCCCTCCTCTGTGGTGGTCAAGCTTCGTGATATAAAGGCTATAGGCTTGTCTTTGCCATCATGGTCTTGTGAGAGCACCGCGCCGATCGCAAAATCGGACGCATCAGTCGTTAGATTGAAGGCCTTCTCAAAGTTGGGGAATGTCAGGACTTCCGCGGTCGTCAGTATTTCCTTAAGATTACTGAATGCCTTTCGTGCTTCTTCATCCATTATTATTGCTACTTTTCTTGATTGTGTTGCTCTTACTTGTGCGTGTTCGCCCCGTGTTAGGTTGGTTAGTGGTTTGGCGATTTTTGCATAATCGCGGATGAATTTCCTGTAGTAGGAATTTAATCCTAAAAAACTTCTGAGTTCTTTTAAATTTGAGGGAGGGAGCATGTCTTATTGAGACTACTTTTTTTGGGTCTGGTAGTATACCCTCGGATCCTAGAAACTCCACGCTTGTTCTTAAGAATTGTGTTTTTTCTACGTTGACTTTAAGACCAGCTGTTAAGAGTCTAGCAAGAATTGCTTCGATATCCTTTAAATGAGTAGCTTCATCTTTGCTAAAATTGATGATATCATCAATGTATATGAAGCAAATGCGGCCTATAAATTCTTTGAGCACGTCGTCTATCATGCGTTGGAAGATAGAGGGTGCATTTTTGAGGCCGAAAGGGAGCCGCAAAAATTCGTATTTTCCATTCATGGTGGAAAATGCGGTTTTTGGGATGTCGGTCTCCTTCATAGGAATTTGATGGAACCCGGAGGTTAAGTCTAAGGTAGTAAAGTATTTTGCATTTCCCAGGCTTGCAATGGTGCCATTAATGTCTGGTATAGGGTATGTGTCAGGAATGGTTACGGCATTTAGACGTTTAAAATCTATAACCATTCTGTATTTTTTCTCACCATCAGGCTGCGATTTCTTTGGCACAATCCATATGGGCGAGTTGTAGGGGCTTTTCGAAGGACGAATGATGCCTTCTGATAGTAGATCCTTAATTTGTTTTTCCACTTCGCTACGCATGTTGACTGGGTAGGGGTAGCTTTTAATGTAGATGGGGTTTTCCGTTTCGGTTCTTATCTCTGCCCGGACGTTGGTTTCGATCTCCATTCTACGATCAACTGGACCGAACACGTTTTAATATTTGTTGAGTATCTTTCTCAGTCCTTTCCTAATAGGGTCAGAAATACTGGGGTCAAAGGGAATGTCTACGTTGATACTATTGACTTCTTGTACCTTTTGTCGCTTAAGGGGCAGAAAAATATCTGGTTTTAGTATGAGAAGATTTAATTCCCTATCTAGCACTGCTTTAATCTCTGTTAGTGTATGGTCACCTATGATACCATCGAAGGATTTGAGTCCTGGAAGAACAAAGAATGTGGTATGTAGATCTTTACCAACGAATTTAAAAAAATTTCCGCACACTTTTCTGTCTATTCTTATTTCTCCCCCCGCAGAGAATACATGGAAAGGCTTCTCCACCGGTATGGTATTTTGAGCTATGCGCTCGCTAATATAGTTCTTGTTTGTCCCCGTATCCACTAAAAACTTGAGTGTTCCCTGACCTTGCGTGGTGTATTCTAAATACGGTACGCCGGACACGAGGCCCCTACCGTAAAATTTACCTGATCCCCGGTGGGTTGTTCCTTATTGCTTTCTATAGTGCCTTCTACGCCCTCCTCTTCATCTATAGGCACCAAATGGAACAATTTTTGTTGTTTGTTTGCTGAAAACCCTGAAGAACTAGGTCCCCTTTTTAGACTATCGTTTCTTCGGAAATTGGAGCTATTGGATTGCCGGCTTTGAGAAGATTGATTAGCATCCATTCTTGTGACGCCTGAGGGGCTGTTATTGTTGCGCCAGCTCTGCGAATATTGATTACTAACGCGAGATTGTCCTGACCCTGCGTGGTATGGGTTTGTTCCTAACTGGCTTGGGACTCTATTTATAAGACTTTTGTTTGTTGGGGCTGTGTACCTATATCTAGATTGGTACTGAGGTGGGTAATCCCTGTTGCCTTGCTGCAGATGACGCGATTGATATATATCAGTGAACATTCTGTTATTTCTGTTGAATGTTTGTGGGGCTCTATAAATGGCGTTTCTGCTATCCACGTTCATAAATGCGAGGCATGATGAGTATGCCTCTGGTAAGGATTTCGGTTTCTGTATGAGGAGCAGCGTCGGCAAGTCCCCATTTAGACCTCTTATAAAGACGTCGAGTGCCCTTCTTCGGTGCGTCTCCGCCAAAGCCTTAACTGTTTCCTTATGCTCGTATTTTTCCGTATTGATAGTATTTATCATTAGGGATAGTTGCTTGTTAATTTGAGCGTAAAATTCGGATACTTCTTGGCGTCCTTGAGTCATGTGGGTTAGTTGTTGATCGAGCGTTTCAATGTCTCTGGCGTCGGCATAGTGCAGGGAAAGGATTTCCTTAATGCTTTTCCAATCAGCATCCAGGATATTGTGGGATACCAGTGCAGCGTCTGCTGCCCCCCCTAATCTTATACCTAATATGCCTTAATATGGCCCTATAGATCGGCTTGTGCCGAACAACCTGATAATCCCTAACGATTTGTTCTGCGCTGTGGATCCAAGAGGAATAGTGCTCTCGTGATCCGTCAAATATTTGGAGTTCCTTGACAGAATCTGGGAGTTTTGAAATTTCGTTCAGTTCGCCCTCAGCCCGAGGGCTTACGAGTGGCTCCTCTATTTGTTGTGGGTCGGTGTCCGCAGATTGTCTGCGTACATCCTCTAGCTGTTCTTCTAGTCTTACCAAATTTTGACTGAGTCCCTGTATGGACTCTACATTGCTATTTGTTTCTACACTTTTTAGGCGTTCCTCGAAGCGGTTTAGTTGCGAGAGAATGGCGTTTACTGCGCCATTCATTTCCAAAAGGGATTTTTTCATTTCCTCAGTGTTCATGTTTCTAGGAATATACAGAAAAGAAAAAAAGGTATTAACAGTTGCGCTATGTACTCACAAATAGCAAAATTTCATTCGGCCGCTGTTGGTGTTTTGGTTCTTGACACTCTGGTACTTGTTTTTTATGATTTCGCTCTCACTCTGTTTTTCCTGCGTGCGCAATTTATTAGTTTATGTTTTCCTTAGTACTTATTATTTTGTTTCACTTTACTTTATTTTTGTGTCTGTTTTAAATACTTTTTTCTTTAGTACGTGTTATTTTGTTTCACTTCCACTTTACTTTTTCCTGTTCGATTTAAATACTTTTATTAATTGGTCCTTTTTATCAAATTTTATCCACTCTGCACCGAGAACTGCTCGGGCGCCACTTAAGCCTCACAGCAGGCGAGGCGATAAAAAATTAAAGTTGCGGTGAACTGTCCGTTCACCGAATTAAAATAAACACAAGAAATATTTTAACGTTATAAAATTTATTCTGTGCTCTTGCACGATCCAAATTGAACTAACTCGAACAAAGAAATTTACCTAGCAGCTAAGTTCTTGTGTTAAAGTAATTATGCTATGCTAACCAATTATTGTATAAAAAATAGTTTACTTAACTAAAACTAGATTTGCTGTTCAATCACAATTTCTGCAACTACACCAATCGCTGTCCCAATTAACTTCCGCTTATTCTGCGCGTGTGCTGCGTCAGCGAATCTTCAACACGCAACATAGCGCGGTCACATGCTCAGCAACGTGAGTAAATGGGTCAACCGCTGGATACTGCTGCTATAACTCCTCCCCCTTTAAAGATCTGCGTCCCGCAGATCGAAGCATGAAAAATGTGAAGTGGATATATCTTTTATAGAGTCGATCTGGTTACTTGGTGTAATGTTGATTCTGACTGGCTTGACTGGTGCGCTGTCGTCCAGGTTACGGATTTCATGGGCAGATTGGCCCTTGAAGATCTTCGTGTTTGTGGCCCATTGCATCGGAATTTGAACTGGTGGAATATCTAGCTTCCTAGTGTGCCATTTCCATAGCATGGTGACGATGAGGGCTATTGCGAATATCGAGGCAGCTTCCGTGACTAACGAGAAGTTAGTTTTCCCGTTTACATACCCTAAATATCTAATGTTTTCCATCGTGATATCATGAACATACTCCAGATTGATCTTTGCAGTGTGGTTTTTGACGTTTGCTAGTACGGCTGGCAAGGCTTGAGCTGTGATTGCTTCGTTGCTGGAGAACACTTGGTTGCCAATTTTTATCGTTTCGTTACTTAACTGGATAACGTAGGTGCCATTTATGTAGCTAGTATCGTTATTACTTTCCACTACACCTTGATAGTTTGAGATAAAAATTGTGTTATCGTTTATCAATTCGATTATCGTTCCATTGCGCCTGATGAATTGGCAGCTAGCGTCACCTCCTTTCAGCAGCCGAGGTAGGCTGGTATTCTCTTCCAATTTGCTCAAGGACTCTGATTCACATACCGTAGATGAACTGATTGTCAAGCAATTTTCCTTGAGTCCATACGTTTCTTCTTGGTTGACGAACATTTTATCGAATGGAAGGTCCAGTTGTTTGCCTTCGTAGATACCGGCGCGAGTAATTAATAGGTTATACTTCTTCTCTGTTACTTTGGGTATTGATAGAACGTATAGGAGCATAGTCCCATTTGTATATATTGATGGTTTTCCGTATTCAATTGCCTCAATTATATTTTGGTAAGGTAGTGTTTCTATTTCTGACAGGATCTGATTAACTTCGTCCATGTCGAGTAGGTTAGTGTTAATAATTGCACTTTTAGCTAGCTGACATGCCTGTACTACTTCATTGACCTCTTCTCGGACGAGCACGATATTATGAAGGGCACTCTGCTCGAATTGTTCTGCCTCAGCTTCCTTCATTACCGAATTGGTGCGGCTTACAATTTCATAAATTTTTTTGGAAATTTCTAAAGTTGCCGTGAATAGATCTTTGTTTACTTTGTATTGGTGATTATTGTTTTTTATGATTTCACCCTGGCTGTGGAGGATATTGTCCCAATCAGTGGCATCGGGTGATCCCGCTAGCCATTTCCACGCAGAGCCTATCCAGTCAATAGATCGGGAGGGTCTGATTCTTTTCGTGTTCCCCGTCAGCTCTTCGAGGCGCTGCAGAGTTTGGTTGATATAGACGTGTGCTAAGAGCTGGTCGTCAGTTCTTTTTAGTAGTTGGTAAGCCAGTTTTCCATCTTCGATATAATAGTAGCGTACTGCCGGAGGTTGATAGCATGTATAAGTTTGAAGGATCCGCTGATGATCCACCCATTTCCGCTCTGGATACTAACGATTGGTGCCTTATAGTGGAAAATGTGGAGGCCGCTGATGGCCGACGCCAACAGTGGGAGTCTGCAATTGGAAAGACCATACCTAACATTATTGGTGTTAGTAGGTTAGTGGTTGTTGGAAGTTATTTATGTTATTGTGAGGTTAGGAGATTAGTGGGAGTTTTTTCATTCTATTTTTTTTTTTTGTTTTTTTTTGTACATATCATTTCGGTTCCTTGTATATTTGTTTTTTGTTGGTTTTGTTTTTGCGCTACATAGTAGTATCTAATAATTTCAATGTTGTACTATTTAAGTTTGTATTTTTTAGTTTTTTTGTTGTAGCAAGTAATCACGGAATTCAGAAGTACATTTCTTTGGTGATTTTTTGTTTTTTTCTTTTTTGTTCTTTTTTGTTGTAGCAAGTAATAACAAAATTCAGAAATACATTTCTTTGGTTTTTCTTTTCTTTTTTGGTTGTAGCAAGTAATAACGAAATTCGGAAATATGTTTTTTTTTCTTTTTTTTGTCTTTTTTTTTTTCTTTTTTTTCTTTTTTTTTCATCATGCTGTTCTCGAACCAGCTATGGGGGATCGTGGGTATCCCTTTTGTGAGTAGCGTAGCCATTTGTCAAATTCGATGGCGCCACAACCTACTAAGGCACGATTGGTCCCACTAATAAGCCCGCTCTTGTAGCTATGATTTCAAGTAGTTTCTATTCATTATGCGCATTGCCGCGTTTCTTTAAATTTTTTATGTGCAATTTATGGATTTTTTTACCACTAAGTGTGGTTACTGTGACTTTGTTGTCTTTGGCAACTATTTCTTTTTTGAAAGGTGGTTTCTGTTTTCCCTTTATCTGTCTATCCTTCACGTATATGACATCGTTTTCGTCATTATACTGTTTTCACACAGAAACTTAATGATCTCATTTCACCTGCTAATGAAATCGTAAATTTTTTGCTTTCACACAGAAGTAACTGCTCGATTAGTATGAAGGATGAGACAGACAATCATGGCGGAACGATACAAGGTGGGAGCATGGGGACATACCTACAAACAAAAAAAAATCCATGTACTTGTAAATTCGATGGACAAATGTCAAAATCGTACTGCGCCGGCATTTGATGTATCAAATCAAATAAAAAAGGTTATAATCAGCTGTTCGATGCGGCCACCTTGTATCGTTCCGCCATGCAGACAATGACATTTGCTTTTAAAACTAAGAAGCGGAAACGGAAGCGGAACGCTGCCAACAGAGTTGCATTGTGCTTTTGACTTCATTAGGCATTCGATTAGCTACTAATGAAATAATAATAGATTCGAATTTTGTAGGGAAGATTGAGCTCAATAAGCGTCTTAATGTAGAAAATTGCCTTTATTATTCAATAAGCCGTCTGTGTGAAATTAGTATAACGCCCCGGTAGCGATCTTTTCCTGTTATGCCGTTCGATCTGGGCAATTTGCTTTTGGGTTAGCAGTGTTTTCAGGTATTTATTTATTTTCCTATTTTTGTCTAGGAGTTCCTGGTAATTAGAGGCTTTTGAACGATTGAAAAATATCTCACTTGGCTTTCGGTTTGTTACCGAGTGAATGGTATTGTTATAGCGATCTACTGCTATATTTACCAGCTCTTTTGTCTTGAAAGTGGGATTGTCTAATTTTAAACACCTAAATATTTCGATAAGGGTGGAATGGAGCCTTTCTACTTGGCCATTCACCTCACTTCTCTGGGATGGCGTACGATAAAGGCTGATTCCTAACGATTCGAGTAAATTTTGTATTATCGGGATTATCAATCCGCGTTCATTGTCGGTTACCAGAATTTTAGGGGTCGTAAAATAGTGTAGTAGTTTCACCATTTTCTCTTTAAGGTGCAGAGTGGATTTATTTCTAATGTGCAAAAGTTTAGCAAATTTTGAGAATTTGTCTATGCAGCTTAAAAACTTTTCCCCTTGAATTTCGAATATGTCTATGTGAATGATTTCACAAGGACGTGATGGGATTGGTGTCCTTTGTAGTTCTGGCGTATTTGGGTGCCTATCATACTTGCTAAGTTTACATGTTTCGCACGATGAAACACATGTTCTAATCTTATTGCTCATTCCCGGAAAGTAGTATCGCTCTAGGATTTGCTTTCTATTCTCAGTGGGGTTTCGATGCGCTCTTCTATGCTCCTCCCATATGACTTCAAGGACTCTATCTGGGTTTCGTAGGTCTTCTACAAGAATTTGAGCTACCCGTATTTTATAATGTAAAAGGTTTTCTAAATATACCTTCTGGAGCAACCCTAAGTGACTTTCTGGCATTTTGATGCCGTTGATTACATTCGGTCTAAGCTTTTCCTTAAGCACATTAACGAGTTCTTGTTCGCCTATACCCTCTATTCCTACATAGTGTCGCAGGTAACCAGGATGGGGTTCCTCGCATATTTGTAACCTCCCCCCAAACACAATTTGATTCCTGAACACATTAAGGGGTACCTCGACGAATGGAATTAAATCTGAGTTATCCCGATCTGCGCTATGAACGGTGTCACAGGTTGAGCTGCCGTCGTTTGCCGAGTACGACGTTGAGCCCATGGTTGCGTTTTCGCTGGCATATTCGGATTCCGACGTCGTTGTTAGTTGATTTACCTAAGTTTTTAGCCGAGAGAGAGCGTCAGCTACGACGTTCGATTTTCCTGGCTTATAGATGAGTTCGTAATTATACTCCTCTATCCTAGATTTCCATCGCTTGAGCTTGGCGTTATAATTACGGTTGCTTAAAGAGAAGATTAGCGGTTGATGATCGGTAAAAATTCGAATCTTCCTTGCACCGTACAAATAATTTCGAAAGTTGTCTAAGGCCCAGACGATGGCTAGCATTTCTTTTTCGTTCGTTGCGTACCCCTCTTCTGTGGTGGTCAAGCTTCGTGATATAAAGGCTATAGGCTTCTCTTTGCCATCATGGTCTTGTGAGAGCACCGCGCCGATCGCAAAATCGGACGCATCAGTCGTTAGATTGAAGGCCTTCTCAAAGTTGGGGAATGTCAGGACTTCCGCGGTCGTCAGTATTTCCTTAAGATTACTGAATGCCTTTCGTGCTTCTTCATCCATTATTATTGCTACTTTTCTTGATTGTGTTGCTCTTACTTGTGCGTGTTCGCCCCGTGTTAGGTTGGTTAGTGGTTTGGCGATTTTTGCATAATCGCGGATGAATTTCCTGTAGTAGGAATTTAATCCTAAAAAACTTTTGAGTTCTTTTAAATTTGAGGGAGGGAGCATGTTTCTTATTGAGACTACTTTTTTTGGGTCTGGTAGTATACCCTCGGATGTCACAATATATCCTAGGAACTCCACGCTTGTTCTTAAGAATTGTGTTTTTTCTACGTTGACTTTAAGACCAGCTGTTAAGAGTCTAGCAAGAATTGCTTCGATATCCTTTAAATGAGTAGCTTCATCTTTGCTAAAGATGATGATATCATCAATGTATATGAAGCAAATGCGGCCTATAAATTCTTTGAGCACGTCGTCTATCATGCGTTGGAAGATAGAGGGTGCATTTTTGAGGCCGAAAGGAGCCGCAAAAATTCGTATTTTCCATTCATGGTGGAAAATGCGGTTTTTGGGATGTCGGTCTCCTTCATAGGAATTTGGTGGAACCCGGAGGTTAAGTCTAAGGTAGTAAAGTATTTTGCATTTCCCAGGCTTGCAATGGTGCCATTAATGTCTGATATAGGGTATGTGTCAGGAATGGTTACGGCATTTAGACGTTTAAAATCTATAACCATTCTGTATTTTTTCTCACCATCAGGCTGCGATTTCTTTGGCACAATCCATATGGGCGAGTTGTAGGGGCTTTTCGAAGGACGAATGATGCCTTCTGATAGTAGATCCTTAATTTGTTTTTCCACTTCGCTACGCATGTTGACTGGGTAGGGGTAGCTTTTAGTGTAGATGGGGTTTTCCGTTACGGTTCTTATCTCTGCCCGGACGTTGGTTTCGATCTCCATTCTACGATCAACTGGACCGAACACGTTTTAATATTTGTTGAGTATCTTTCTCAGTCCTTTCCTAATAGGGTCAGAAATACTGGGGTCAAAGGGAATGTCTACGTTGATACTATTGACTTCTTGTACCTTTTGTCGCTTAAGGGGCAGAAAAATATCTGGTTTTAGTATGAGAAGATTTAATTCCCTATCTAGCACTGCTTTAATCTCTGTTAGTGTATGGTAACCTATGATATAGAATGTGGTATGTAGATCTTTACCAACGAATTTAAAAAAATTTCCGCACACTTTTCTGTCTATTCTTATTTCTCCCCCCGCAGAGAACACATGGAAAGGCTTCTCCACCGGTATGGTATTTTGAGCTATGCGCTCGCTAATATAGTTCTTGTTTGTCCCCGTATCCACTAAATACTTGAGTGTTCCCTGACCTTGCGTGGTGTATTCTAAATACGGTACGCCGGACAAGAGGCCCCTACCGTAAAATTTACCTGATCCCCGGTGGGTTGTTCCTTATTGCTTTCTATAGTGCCTTCTACGCCCTCCTCTTCATCTATAGGCACCAAATGGAACAATTTTTGTTGTTTGTTTGCTGAAAACCCTGAAGAACTAGGTCCCCTTTTTAGACTATCGTTTCTTCGGAAATTGAAGCTATTGGATTGCCGGCTTTGGGAAGATTGATTAGCATCCATTCTTGTGACGCCTGAGGGGCTGTTATTGTTGCGCCAGCTCTGCGAATATTGATTACTAACGCGAGATTGTCCTGACCCTGCGTGGTATGGGTTTGTTCCTAACTGGCTTGGGACTCTATTTATAAGACTTTTGTTTGTTGGGGCTGTGTACCTATATCTAGATTGGTACTGAGGTGGGTAATCCCAGTTGCCTTGCTGCAGATGACGCGATTGATATATATCAGTGAACATTCTGTTATTTCTGTTGAATGTTTGTGGGGCTCTATAAATGGCGTTTCTGCTATCCACGTTCATAAATGCGAGGCATGATGAGTATGCCTCTGGTAAGGATTTCGGTTTCTGTATGAGGAGCAGCGTCGGCAAGTCCCCATTTAGACCTCTTATAAAGACGTCGAGTGCCCTTCTTCGGTGCGTCTCCGCCAAAGCCTTAACTGTTTCCTTATGCTCGTATTTTTCCGTATTGATAGTATTTATCATTAGGGATAGTTGCTTGTTAATTTGAGCGTTAAATTCGGATACTTCTTGGCGTCCTTGAGTCATGTGGGTTAGTTGTTGATCGAGCGTTTCAATGTCTCTGGCGTCGGCATGGTGCAGGGAAAGGATTTCCTTAATGCTTTTCCAATCAGCATCCAGGATATTGTGGGATACCAGTGCAGCGTCTGCTGCCCCCCCTAATCTTATACCTAATATGCCTTAATATGGCCCTATAGATCGGCTTGTGCCGAACAACCTGATAATCCCTAACGATTTGTTCTGCGCTGTGGATCCAAGAGGAATAGTGCTCTCGTAATCCGTCAAATATTTGGAGTTCCTTGACAGAATCTGGGAGTTTTGAAATTTCGTTCAGTTCGCCCTCAGTCCGAGGGCTTACGAGTGGCTCCTCTATTTGTTGTGGGTCGGTGTCCGCAGATTGTCTGCGCACATCCTCTAGCTGTTCTTCTAGTCTTACCAAATTTTGACTGAGTCCCTGTATGGACTCTACATTGCTATTTGTTTCTACACTTTTTAGGCGTTCCTCGAAGCGGTTTAGTTGCGAGAGAATGGCGTTTACTGCGCCATTCATTTCCAAAAGGGATTTTTTCATTTCCTCAGTGTTCATGTTTCTAGGAATATACAGAAAAGAAAAAAAGGTATTAACAGTTGCGCTATCTACTCACAAATAGCAAAATTTCATTCGGCCGCTGTTGGTGTTTTGGTTCTTGACACTCTGGTACTTGTTTTTTATGATTTCGCTCTCACTCTGTTTTTCCTGCGTGCGCAATTTATTAGTTTATGTTTTCCTTAGTACTTATTATTTTTTTTCACTTTACTTTATTTTTGTGTCTGTTTTAAATACTTTTTTCTTTAGTACGTGTTATTTTGTTTCACTTCCACTTTACTTTTTCCTGTTCGATTTAAATACTTTTATTAATTGGTCCTTTTTATCAAATTTTATCCACTCTGCACCGAGAACTGCTCGGGCGCCAGTTAAGCCTCACAGCAGGCGAGGCGATAAAAAATTAAAGTTGCGGTGAACTGTCCGTTCACCGAATTAAAATAAACACAAGAAATATTTTAACGTTATAAAATTTATTCTGTGCTCTTGCACGATCCAAATTGAACTAACTCGAACAAAGAAATTTACCTAGCAGCTAAGTTCTTGTGTTAAAGTAATTATGCTATGCTAACCAATTATTGTATAAAAAATAGTTTACTTAACTAAAACTAGATTTGCTGTTCAATCACAATTTCTGCAACTACACCAATCGTTGTCCCAATTAACTTCCGCTTATTCTGCGCGTGTGCTGCGTCAGCGAAACTTCAACACGCAACATAGCGCGGTCACATGCTCAGCAACGTGAGTAAATGGGTCAACCGCTGGATACTGCTGCTATAACTTACATATATATATTTCCTTTGTTTAAATTGATGTGTGCAAAGAAAAACAAGTGAAATTAAATTATAATCCTTTTATTTAAACCCAAAATCAAATCGTGCATTTATTTACCCCGTGCCCCTTTGTTACATAGCTAAAGTGCAGAGTAAAACATATACATATTTGTCCGAAAGGACTGCTAGGATCAACCAGCGCCACAGTCAGTGACTGCTTTGCCACATCACTCATTTTCTCGGGAAAAGCCGGAGTATTATTGTCATCTCCCTGTGGCACCTCCGAGAAAGCCGGAGCCTTAGCGTTAACTCCTTTTAGCACCTCCGAGAAAGCCAGAGACTTAGCGTTATCTCCCGTTGGCTTATCGCCTACTTCCGTCTGGAACTTCCCTCTGACTCGCAGCTTTCGAGGTAGTTTCTACCTCGCTATTGGGGCCCATCTGCCTTACAGCTTTGGGTATATTTGTCTTGTATATGCGACTGCCATGCCTCGCGGCTCTAGGACTGGGTCCTTTCTGCCTCTTGAAAGCAGGCTTGTCGTCTTCCGCCGAAGGTTGCCTCTTCATTATGCCATTCGACGCTTCTTCCTCCTCGTATCGGTTGCAGAACCGAGGGTTTCTCGCAGCAAACCTTTTGAACTGCCTTCGACCTACTTCTACCGCCTCATGGGCCTATTCCAAGCTCTCGACCTCCACTTCTGTTGGGTCGACCACTGCTCCCAAGCGTTTTAAAATTCTTAGTGCTGCACGGTACTGCGAGAGAGCTCTTTTACTTCCTTCTCTCCGTACCCTTCTCCACTCTTCTACTCCGTTTTCATTTGTGTGCTTCTCCAACACGGACTTCATTGAATCAGCACTACTCTCCCTCCCCGAGTTCGCTTAATGCGTATTTGTCGTCCTTGGCTTCCTACTCAGTGCTCCTCTTATCATCATCCTTATTACATACTTCCCGAGGTGGCCCGGTATCGGGAAGGCTCCGTTCGAATACAGCCGAATTTATCCCCTGGCTGCAAATCGTCCAATAGGCACGGTCCGCATAACACCCTGGCTTAGGGGGTTGGCAGTTCTTGGTCACCGACATCCCGCCGCCCTCCTATGAGGCGAAACGGCGTAGATGTCAGTCCTAAACAGTTCCGCCTCATAGTCGGGCGCTATGGAGTTCGGCTAAGCCCTCACACCAACGACAAGGTGCCTACCCTAGTGAGGGCATTTTTATACTAACAACATAATTGAGACATTCTGTCTATATATTAATTTGTGTGTTATGTAGATTTCTTTTTGTAAATTTCCTTTTTTTATTTCCGATGTTAACCTCATGAATTCTTAAATATTAAGTATAAATTGAACACATACACCATCAAACAAAACAAACAAACTACCAATATTTTGGGAAAACTTTTGACTATTTTTCATACTTTTGTAGGAAGAGTGATCCTGTCCTATAAATTATAGATAACTCTGACAGAATCGCATTTCAAATGTTTCCCAAATAGTTCGCTAATCGAATTCTACCCAGTTCTCTAATATATTTTTCGATTAGAAGTGCACTAGAGAACGTCAGATACTATGCTGGGATAGTAGTAGCGCGCTCCGCCAAACACATTGAAGGCCTTGGGCTAAAGTCCCTTGCAAAGCAACATCAACAACCTATCAATTGGAAAACAAGTTCTTGTAAGCGTGACTGCCCCTAAGCAACAGTTTTGCAAACACCCAGAGTGTATTTCTGTCGGCAATATACATCTGGGTTCCGTCCCTCCAATTTGTAGGAGAAATTAAAAACAAGCACAACGGCAATTGGAAGCGAAGTTTAGGCTTAAATTTCCTTGGAGGTAAAACGCGAAAAGTATTTTTTTAATAGAGGCACCGCTTTCCGAGGGTTGTTTTTTAAAAGCTCGATCAGTGCAACATCCAGCGATACCCATTTCCCAAGTTAAACACTATTTTGGTAAAATATCGCCACTTCAAAGGCCCTGGAAAACTTGCCATATTCATAACGCCCAATTCGTAACCACATTTTTATTTAATAATTAATAAATGTATATTGGCATCGCTTATTGCTGCCTTAATATGAAAAATGTTATAACTTCATAAAAGATAAAATACGAAAAATTGCAAACGAAAAACACCCCGAAATGTGAATAAATTCACCAACGCAAAAATTTATTTTTATTTAATTTATATGTATGTAACTTATTGGTTGGCTATGGTATCGTTATGACTAAGGCGTTAGTCTATGGCTTCAATAACGGATCAAAAACGACTTCAATAGAATTCGTTGGATCAGCTTTTTTAAACGCAGTTTGCCAGGGGCTGTAGTTTTGTTTTCATCTTATGATCTATTCATACACGAGGGAACTTTAAAAATCAAAGTTTGGTCTCACAACTTAATTCATTTACATGCGTCACACTTTCATTGCATTCAATAAAAAATATTTATTTTCATAATTATAACAATTTATTTTTACATTATATGAGAAATAAATATAATCAATTTGACTGCTGAGCGGAATATCACCATATCTCTACTGCTTTTTCGAAAACGCCGTTTCGAAATACGGCGCTCAGTCGAGTTAGGGTGATAATACAATCAACAGTTAATTTATAGGAACACCCATTCTTCTCAAAAATACTTGAATTTCTGGAACGTCCGAATCTACTATTGGAACATTGCGAACTGGTGTTGTTTGTACTGCATCAAAGGGTGTAAGCAACTTAACAACAGCTACAGTCTGTGGAAAAGAATGATGAATATTCTGCACAGAGTGTTCTTGCACTGGTTCACCAGCTTTAACGGTGAGATCCTCCGCAGGTACATCCCTTAGGATACACTCCTCTGTAATCACTAAATAACCACTGACTAAGTACCCAATGCCAAGATATTGGTTACAATTGAATATTTCTACTCTACCCTCAGGTGGGGATTGCGACAGGAAAGCTATATTTGTATTTTGGTGAACGCTAACAAATGCATTCGTATTGGTTAAAATGCAGATAAGCATAACAAACGGCAGAGTGAACTGATTTTGAAAATTCATTTCAACTTGAAATTTTTTCTACCACTTTTAAAGAATAAAATACAGCGAGATTGATTTTGTGGGCGCTATTTATACCTAATTCAGTCGAGTAAATAAAAAATAAGATTCCAGGAATTTTAAATAACAAAAATACATCTAAATTTAAGATAAATCTATACAAGGTAAATCTTATTATACTCAGCGTGTTTTTCACCCAGAGTGTATTAACTTTAGCTCATCTCCCACCGCTATTAAAAATGAGGGAAATCGGATGGTAACCACGCCCACTTTTTACATGTATAACATTTTGGAAAACACATAAAACCTGATTATTTAGAATGTAAAAATTTGATGTGTGAACTGATATTAAGACTCTTGATGTTTTTTGAAAATGGGCGTGGCACCGTGATAAGATCAAATTTACTAATATTATTAATAATAATTCAAAAACCGTTGAACGTGATAGGTTACAAAATTCGACAGAGAGGTTTCCTTTACTACAAAGAATGCTTCGAAGGAAAATTAAGGAAATCGGCGAAGGGCCAGGCCCGGTTTTATAATGGTGTTCCATTTTTCATGCGAAATTATAACAAGGAAAAAGGAAAAAAAATTAATTTTTGAAAATGGGCGTGGTACCACCCTTTCTATGACCAATCTATTTTCTATGTTTCGGGAGCCATAACTCGAAGAAAAATTAACGGATCGTAATAACATTTGGTACACATATTTTCCTTATAGCAGGAAATATTTCTAGGAAAATTGGACGGGACCGGTTAAAGACCACGCCCAATTTTATATAAAAGATGTTTAAAAGCATCGTAGACTAGAGTAATATGCTATATCTTAGCAAAAAATCGTTTTGTATCACCGATATTTCACTCAACAAGTTTTATTGTAAGAAGAAATTAGGAGACATTTTCTTAAATGTGCGGTGCCACGCCCCTATTCCGATCAAACATTACAAAACATTCCTAGAGCCTCAATAAAAAAAATCCTTCGTAACAAAATTCGAAAAATTAATTTATCTGAAATGAACTGTACAATTCAAACTCACGTTGAGTATATAAGATTCGGTTACACCCAAACCTAAATACCCTTACTTTGTTTTTGTTTATCTTTCTTTTAATTAGCTGAACAAACATATTTTGTTCTATCAAAATAACAAATTAAAGGTACGTACATATCTACTCATATTCTAGCCAAATGAAATGACGAATTTTGCTATACTTTTTCAAAACAAAATTTGTTTGTTTATGTATATATGTATGTAAATAAAAAATAAAATGTTATGTAAAATATGTCCATCACGAACCGAAAATCAAAAGTGGTCAGACTTTATTTCTATCACTTGGGATTAAAGGTCAAATATGTGCATGATGTGGAAATCAAATAGTTGATTCTTTCCCCTCATCATGGACAGAGAAACATGATTTCAAAGAAACGCCTCATCGATTTTACAAATTTGGATGTTTTACTAACATAATATAACGCAATTTCTTTATATTGTTGCGCTGTTAAACCCAGATCTATATGTTTGCTTTTAATAAAATTTTGTCTAGACTTCTATTTAGCATTGAAAAAACTTTGGAAAACGGAGGTTTGATAAGTGGGTCCTGTCCTTATCCTTATTATTTTGCTAGTAAGCAAACGTCGACTTGAAATTAAAAAAGCTTTCAGATGTTAAATAGGTCTGTTTACTAAATTTTTTCCAGGAAGTTCGGGTAACATTTTTTATTGGTGTCTAAAATTTGTCCAGTCCATTAACTCTCTTCCATTAGTTGATCCATATATTGGCCGATAACTTTATTTTTAGTTAGATAACGAACAAATCTTATATGTGTCAGAAAGAGGGCATTTGGGGTTAATTGATTCTTGGAGATGTTAGAGAAATATTACAAAATATTACCATAATTAGAATTGTTGTATCTCTTTTTTATTTTGTATATACAAGGATTACCTGAGGAAAATCTAAAATCTGTTTTTATTTTAACAAGATATGAATTTTAAGGAAAAATATAGGTTTTATTGGTGTATTCAACAATTTCATATGAAGACGCGAAAGGAAAAAGTACAAACTAGCTTGCATTTTTCTTGTGAATCTTATTTGCTTGAAAATATATATTTGTATATTTATCGACTAGAAATGGTTAAATGGGAATATCTTATCCAAATTTCAATGGATTTATTATATTCGTGAGCTTTTGAACGCAAAATTAGATATGGCCCCTTTAAAGTTTTGATTTATTTTGTACTTTTGTTCTATTTCTTCTATAAAACTAACATTTAATGACCTAAAAATGTAAATAAGAATAAACAGAGGAAAAGCTATACGTTTCCGCTACTTTCACAAGCATTAAAAAATTACTTCTATTCCTGGCCGCCTCCGAACCTCATCATATATGGTCATATATGTATATTTACTTATATTTTTAAGGTACCCACAATTGTTGCTTCAAATATTTGTAATATCCACTAAGTCCGCTGCTCATGTTCTCTTTTATGCAGGTTGAAATGTATGCGAATGTTGGACCCGTTACCAAGGAATTGCCCATATGTATTTGCAAAGTTGAATTGCGTTATTAAGTTGACATGTGAACAAATAAAGGGAACACTTAATTAGCTGGTAATATTCCGTCGTACACTGCTACAAAACCAGAGTTCGAAGCAACTAAATTTTGAGCAAAAACTATTACAACATAGGTCATGTCAGCCCAATCAAGATCTTAAGTATTGATGAGACGTTATTTTGTTATGGATTTAAACGTCTGTTCATCTTTCACATACTCGTAAAAATAGCAGTACCGAGACCGTCCCGAAAATAATCTTTGAATAGTCCCAACAAATCGCAAAATGTTCGCAGTCGCGGAAAAAACCACACAGTGATAATTAGAAGGAATGACATGTTGGATATTTTAAAAAGGTAAGCCCCAATACTGGCCAGAAATACTTTTTTTAAATGATTTTGAAATAGTTCCATTGACTTTGCACACAGGTGTATTAACTTAGGTATATGGATAAGGGGCATAAACGAATCGAGATAAATATAGACTTCCATATATCAACATGCTGAGGATGAAAAAAGGAATAGATTTAGCCATGTCGATTCAACCGTCCATCCATCTGTCGGTTCACACGATAGCTTGAGTAAATATTGAGAAGAAAATATTGCAATTTGGTACATTGGTTCCTTAGCTCTTATTTCCCGTCGCTATTAAAAATGAGGGAAATCGGATGGTAACCACGCCAACTTTTTACGTATATAACCTTTTGGAAAACACATAAAACCTGATTATTTAGTAAATAGTTCATATAGAATGTTAAGATTTGATGTGTGGGCTGATATTAAGACTCTTGATTTTTTTTTTTTTGAAAATGGGCGTGGCATCGCCCACTTGTGATAAAATCTATTTTACAAATATTATTAATAATAAATCAACAACCGTTAAAGCTATTATAACAAAATTCGACAGAGAAATGTAATGAACACAGAACGGCAATTCCAAATAAGAGAAAACTAACTTGTTTGTCCGTTGATATCGAACCAATTGTTGATTTTATTGGAGAAATTGTATTCATATTTATACAACATTATTCTAAATAATTCTTATCGTCGCTGCGCTCACAAAATCAGTTACGTGTTTTTCAGTAACTTTTCGGGAGATCAGAAAAACTAATTTCTGGTGTCCATTTGCAAAATTTTGCAAATGTCGTATTTTTGAAATATTTTATGGAAAGTATGTTATTGATGTTTGAACGAAAAACTCATGTATTTTAACCCATTACGCCGTGATAAATATTTGCGCCGTTTTATAGCACATAGCTGCTTTCAAACATGATTCAAATTTGCTTTTGGCGGTAGGGGAATGTATGGAATTTTTTGGACGTTCTTGGGTAAGTATTGGGGTACCCGGTGTAGTTGGGTTAGCAGCCTGGCGCAGGCTACGGGACGCCCTTGGGCGTGAACAGCAAGGAGCCACAAAAGATTTATAAAAGTCACGAGGACGTCGGGTTTTGGGGTCTAGCCCAGAACATCCTGTCCGATGCAACCATCCCTTCCACGTGACACACTGACAAGAGTGTGACCGTCCTAAAAAGTTTTTTTTCCGGAAAACGCAGCACGACTGAATTGAAATTCGAGAATCTCACGAGCCTTTAGAGTAATTCGAGATTCGAGAATCTCGCGAGAAGCCGTGTTCTTGATGTCTCGTTGAAAAGTAAAATCTTGCGAACAAAATTATATGTATAATAAATATGCTTTCAGTTAAATGTCATTGGAAGCAATATAATCACAAAAAAGTCACAAATAAAAAAAACCAAGTGTATAAATACTGTCCATATAGCAATTAAGTAAGAATGTCGAGAAGCTCGCGAGATTTACGAGTACTTCGAGACACGAGAATCTCGGGTCTCGAAAATCACGCTTGTGTTCGAGAAGAAATCGTAAGCTCTATTAAAACAGAAATATCTTTGGAGATAGCTAAACAGTATTTACCTTTGCAATGGTGGACTTCCAATTGCATCCGAGCACCTAAAATTGTAGAACCTATGTAGTATATACAGCATGTATTTGTGTATGTATATAGATAATTTGTAATTATTTTTTACACTGAAATCAAAGCACTTTCGCCAGCGATAAGCAAGTAATTACATAACCGTTTTTCAAAATACTTCTTGTACGGCGAGCACGTAGCTGTTTTCGATCACTTCTGAACTAAAAGAGATATAAACAAGTAAGAAAGGATAAGTTCGGGTGCAACCGAACATTACATACTCAGCTGAGAGCTTTGGAGAAAAAATTAGGGAAAATCGCCATGTAGGAAAATGAACCTAGGATAGCCCTGGAATGTGTTTGTATGACACGGGTATCAAATGGAAGGTCTTAAAGAGTATTTTAAAAGGGAGTGGACCACAGTTCTATAGGTGGACGCCTTTTCGAGATATCGCCATAAAGGTGGACCAGGAGTACCGCTAATTTATTTATATATGTAATACCACGAACAGTACTCCTGCCATTATTCCAAGGGCTTTTTATTTCGCCCTGCAGAAATTTTTCAATTTCTTCTATTAAAAATTGTACCCATTTCACAAAGTTTTTTCTAAAGTCATATTTTGCGTCAAAAACCAATCAATCGCAATGTTTCATCCCTTTTTTCTTATTTGGTATAGAATTAAGGAATTTTTTGATTTTTTGAAATTTTCGATATCGAAAAAGTGGGCGTGGTGTTAGTCGGATTTCGCCCATTTTTAATACCAAGATAAAGTGAGTTCAGACAAATACGCGAACTAAGTTTAGAAAAGATATATCGATTTGTGTTCAAGTTATTGTGTTAACGGTCGAGCGGAAGGATAGACGGTCGACTGTGTATAAAAACTGGCCGCTTCAACCGATTTCACCCATTTTCTCAAAATATAGTTATCGTCATAGAAACTATGCCCTTACAAAATTTCATAAGGATTGGTAAATTTTTGTTCGACTTATGGCATTAAAAGTATTCTAGACAAATTAAATGAAAAAGGGCGGAGCCACCCCCATTTTAAAATTGTCATTTATTTTTGTATTTTGTTGCAACATATTATTACTGGAGTTTAATATTGACATAATTTACTTATATACTGTAAAGACATTCACTTTTTTGTTAAAATTTGACTTTGAAAAAAATTTTTTTTTAAATTGGGCGTGTTCGTCGTCCGATTTTGCTAATTTTTATTTAAAACACAAATAGTAATAGGAGTAACGATCATGCTAAATTTTATCATGATGTCTTTAACGACTGTCAAATTACAGCTTGCAAAACTTGTAAATTACCTCCTATTGAAAGTAGGCGGTGCCACGCCCATTGTCCAAAATTTTACTAATTTTCTATTCTGCGTTATAAGGTCAACCCACCTGCCAAAGTTTCATCGTTTTATCCTTCTTTGGTAATGAATTATCGCACTTTTTCGGTTTTTCGAAATTTTCGATATCGAAAAAGTGGACGTGCTTATAGTCCGATTTCGTTCATTTTAAATAGCGATCTGAGATGAGTGCCCAGGAACTTACATGCCAGATTTCATTAAGATACCTCAAAATTTGCTCAAGTTATCGTGTTCACGGACAGACAGAAGGACGGACGGACATGGCTAAATGAATTTCTTTTCGCCCAGATCATTTTGATGTATAGAAGTCTATATCTATCTCGATTAGTTTATGCCGTTACGGGGTACCGTTATGCGAACAAAATTAATATACTCTGTGACCTCTGCTCAGGTGAGTATAAAAAACGGCATATCCAGAAATGTGGGCCCCATATAATGAAATATGCAATAAAAAATATGCAATAAAAAAAAGACACAACTGTAACCGGACACTTAACTTTTTTTGCTTTTGAACTTTTCTTAGTTACATTTTATAAGTGATTTTAAAAAACTTTGAATTTTGAAACGACTATTGCTTAATTCTAAATCTAATAAAATCAGCCACTTCGATAGGAAACTCTCTATTTTTTTGTAAAAAAATATTGTTTTGATACGAGTCAGAATTTGCCAGTAACCGGACAGTTTTTTCAGATACCGGACAGTAAAATTCCAGTTACCGGACGCTTACGATGCATTAAAAGTATTCTAGACAAATTAAATGAAAAAGGGCGGAGCCACGCCCATTTTAAAATTGTCATTTATTTTTGTATTTTGTTGCAACATATTATTACTGGAGTTTAATATTGACATAATTTACTTATATACTGTAAAGACATTCACTTTTTTGTTAAAATTTGACTTTGAAAATTTTTTTTTTTAAATTGGGCGTGTTCGTCGTCCGATATTTACACTAATACTTATATAGGGTAGATGTACCAGTAACCGGACACCTAATTTTTTTTTGCTTTTGAACTTTTCTTGGTTACATTTTATAAGTGATTTTAAAAAACTTTGAATTTTGAAACGACTATTGCTTAATTCTAAATCTAATATAATCAGCCACTTCGATAGGAAACTCTCTATTTTTTTGTAAAAAATTATTGTTTTGATACGAGTCAGAATTTGCCAGTAAGCGGACAGTTTTTTCAGATACCGGACTGTAAAATTCCAGTCACCGGACGCTTACGATGTAAAATAAAAATAATTGTTTTGTAACGTTTTACACACTATCATCGCTATCCGCGTCCGAGTCATCGCTGATAGCGATTTCCTCTTTCCCACCTTGCGACGGCATCGACTTTTTCTTCGCATCCTTACTTTCTCTTAAAGTTTATGAGTTCATCTTGGTTGTACGACCACCTGCCTACAAGGCGGGCTCAGCGGTCTAATGTTAGAAATTGGGATAAAAACCGTCCGCCAAAACAGCGGCCGGTGCTGTGGTAAGGCCATAATTACTTTCCGTGGCGGCCCGGTATCGGGAAGGCTCCATTCAAATACAGCCGAGTATATCCCTTGGCTGCAAATCGTCCAATAGGCATGGTCCGCATAACACCCTGGATTAGGGATTATCACAAATAGGTTAGGTTAGGTTGAACTGGCCGGTTCATGAGGACCTCGCATAGACAGAATGAGTCCGTAGTGTTAACAGAAGTTTGGTTTAACGACCAAACAGAAAACCCCTATTAAAAACCAGGACCTATGTTATAAAATAACTCCGTCCTCTTGGCAAATACTAGAAGCTTCCTAGGACTTAAGCCACTTCCTGCTTCTAGATCTGACAGCTGTATCACTCCTAATAGCTGGAGTCTTAGCCTGGCAAGGGCAGGGCCGAGCACAGAACGTGCTCGATCGTTTCCTCCTCCCCTAAAAAAATATTATTAAAAAAAGGGATGAAGAAACAGCATGTCCGGATACTAGAATTGTGCGGTTGTTAACTATTTCTGGTAACCGGACACTTTGTCCGGATTCTGGAAAGCACTATTATTTTTATTCCAGTATCCGGACAGGTGCATTTACAAAAATATATACATATTTTCACTAATTTTAAACTGTTATCACGTATTTTTATCAATTATTTATAGAATAACAGTCATTTGAAACACTTTTGTCACCAAATTATTAGTAAAAACTCACCTGATAGAATAGAAGTTCAAATAGAAAAAAAAATTGAAAAGTAGCATGTCCTAACACTTCACTTCACACACGTAAAATAAAAGTGAAATAACAAAGCTTCTTTTGAAGATAAAGCAAAAGGCAAATTACGAAACCTTTATAAATGACTGGCTTCTTCCAAAGAATTTTTCTAATTTTAAAATAAGTAAACGGTTTGCTTATTTCAAACGATTAAAGTGAAAAATTTCCGGTTACTGGAGGGTGTCCGGTTACTGGTACATCTACCCTACTAAGTGTACAAAATATAATCCCTAAACATAAACAAAATAATATGGGTACAACCATAATTGCTGTGGTTCAGTGACATTGTTATTTTGTTTATTCATTTGGTGTGTGTCAATAATTTGTGACATAATTGTAAGTTGATTCCAAATAGAAATTAATTTATTCGTTTATGTGTTTTTTCTTTTGCCTTGTTTGCATCTGGTTTTTACATGCGTACATATTTTGTTTTGAGTATTTGTAAAAAATATTATGACATGAGTAAGCTGGAGTGATTCTATTTATTTCAGCTTATGCTTTTGTACTATGATTTTCCTATTACTTAGATTACAACCAATTTGTTTATTAATAATTTGTTTTTATAGTAGCTTAAGCCTATTTTTACGAATTAATATTTTCATATTCTTATTATCATTTGTGCTATTTCTATTTTCTACTCTATGGGGAATTAATGTAAAATTATGTTTGCTATCAATATTTTTTACTCCATAATACTAGGTTCAAACACACACCAAATTGGCAATTTTGTACTATTTGGCCAATTTATTACGCAATTTGTCATATAATAAATTGCCAATTTAAAAAAAATTGCGTAATAAATTGTTTCAAACTACAAATTCAACATTGTAAAGTGTGTTTATTGAGTATATTTAAACGTCAGTTACGCATGGATGAACTATATGGTTGGCTCATCTCATCAGCTGATTTTATGTCTTTCATTTCACTGGAGTAGGGATTGTCAAAAGAAGATGGCAAAATCAAAATGAAACCAAAAGATTAAACACATTTTCTTACAACACACAAACATTTCAAAGTTTTATGTTTTCATTCCATTCCATTCACCTAATACCAACACGCACATTTTGACAGTCTCAACAAAGATATGTTGTTGCCGTAGAGATGAGCCAACCAGCTATCAAATTACAATTGTGTAAGCTAAATAAAGTTGTATGAACACCACTCAATTTATATCGAAATTGCCTCAATTTATTTTTCTGTTTGAACATAGTATAAGGCCCTTTGTATCTACTACCTAACTTACCACCGGTTGCATCTTTGACTAATACAAAATCTCTTATATTTATATCCTTACTGTGACAATTTCTATCATAATTTATTTTTTGTTTTTCTTTCGATTCTTGTACTATTTAGCTCTTTTTTGTGCTATCTGTAACCTATATTTAATTTCCTTATCATAAGCCTCATGATTATATATTGAGCTGATTATATTTTCTTTTAAAAATTCGTAATACTAGGTTCAAACACACACCAAATTGGCAATTTATACTGGTTGGGCAATATATTACGCAATTTGTCATATAATAAATTGTAATAATAAATTGCCAGTTTAAAAAAAATTGAGTAATAAATTGTTTCAACCTGCAAATGCAACATTGCAAAGTGTGTTTACTGAGTATATTTAAATGTCACTTACGCATGGCTGAACTATATGGTTGGCTCATTTCATCAGCTGATTTTATGTCTTTCATTTCACTGGAGTAGGGACTGTCAAAAGAAGATGGCAAATCAAAATGAAACCAAAACATTGAACACATTTTCTTACAACACACAAAACTTTCAAAGTTTTATGTTTTCATTCCATTCCATTCATCTAATACCAACACGCACATTTTGACAGTCTCAACAGAGATATGTTGTTACTGTAGAGATGAGCCAACCAGCTATCAAATTACTATTGTGTAAGCTAAATAGAGTTGTATGAACACCACTCAATTTAAATCGAAATAGCCTCAATTTATTTTTCTGTTTGAACATAGTATAAGTCAGGTGGTTTTTTCCGAACACGAGTTCAAAAGGACAATATCCATGCACAGTTGAAATTGTCGTATTTTAACAATACGAAAAATATTTGAGATACTCATCTCAAATTTTTTGCCGTTAGATATGTAAGAACACACATATTCATTGAATATTCTATGACTGCGTTCAACAGTGCCTAAAGCTTGGTGATGCTAAGATGTTGAGGTTTTATGATCAATTTTGAAAAGTTTGCACAATTCCTCACATAAACTATTTTTGTATTCAGTTCCCATATCTGTTATGATTCTTTTCATACAACTATAAATCAGGATGAAATGCTCGAAAACAGCTTTAGCAACTGCTACAGCATATTTGCTCTGGCTGGCACTGCAACTAAATATTTAGTTAGGTCACAGATAATAGTAACAGCATATTCATTTCCGTGTATCGATTTCGGTAATGGGCAGATTGTATCGATTTGTACTATGTCAAAGTCCTTCGGAGGTGTCTCCGTTATGATCATATGTTCCTTCACATGTTTATTAATTTTATTTTTATTACAGCGGATGCAATTTTTAATTTATTTTCTTACGTCGTTTTTCATATTTTTCCAGTAGAAATTTTGTCTTATGTATTTTGTTTGTCATGCGATTTATTCCTGGGCGGCCTCCAAAAACAGGGTCATCATGATATTTATGAAGAATTTTTTAAATTTTTTTAACATTTGTCACCTGCGTAACTTCTGGAGTTAATGCAATTGTTAAATATTTGAGAACTTTGGTACCTATTTCCTTAAATTTGTCTACTCGAGTATAATTATTTTTAAACAATTCATCTCCTAAGGACAACTGTATTTTTACAAGTCCTAGATTGCCGGCTTCTTTCATAAGCCTGGTAGAGAATTGTCCTAGGTCAAGCTTATCCCCAACAATTAAGTTGCTTTTATATATTATGCTACAAATTTTCTTTCCTTTTTACACCCAGCTGCACTTGTACACAGAGTATTATAAATTTGATTGGATAACGGTTGGCTGTACAGGTATAAAGGAATCGAGATAGATATAGACTTCCATGTATCAAAATAGTCAGTATCGAAAAAACATTTGATTAAGCCATGTCCGTTCGTCCGTCCGCTAACACGAGAACTTGAGTAAATATCCAAATCACCAAATTTGGTACACGAGCTTATCTGGACCCAGTATAGATTGGTATTGATAATGAGCGAAATCGGAAGATAACCACACCCACCTTTTGAACACTCTAAACCAAAAGGGCAAGGGGAGGACGACGACGTCACGAATGGTGCTGCGAGTGCTACAGATAAACCTCCACCACAGTAACCTGGCGTCGGGCGAACTTCTCCTAACCCTTGAGAAGGGTTTTTTTGACGTGACGCTGATCCAGGAGCCGTGGCTCTCATTGGGAGGAAAGGTTTCTGGACTTAGCGGGCGCGGATTTGGCGTTTACTATGCGCAAACGGAAGGACGGTTGCGAGCTATAGTAATGGTAAGGAAACAGCTTCATTCATATAGGCTGCCTAATTACACTACTGAGGACCTCGTAGTGGCGGCCGTTGAGCAAAGGAATAAGCATGGCCCATGCTGCGGAGGTTCCACAGATGGCTAGTACAGGATGAAGGGCGCAAAGGGCGCTTGGTCATAGGCGCGGATGCAAATGCGCACCACAATTCGTGGGGAGGAGCAGATACGAACGAGAGAGGCGAATCTCTATTTTGTTACATCCTGCAAACCAATTTGCAGATAGCCAAGGGGGGAAATGTCCCTACATACATTGGTCCAGCATCCAGCAATGTTTTAGATATTACATTGAGCTCCGAGCGTGATATGTCAAGGTATGATTGGATGGTTCTTGATATACTATCCTTCTCTGACCATGCGTATGTCAGGTTCAGCATCCCCCTAAAGGGGGTAGAGAAGGGGGGATCCTTTAGAAACCCTTGGTCAACGAACTGGACTAAATATCAGAAAGAGGTAGAAACAAAACTGGGACAACCCAAAGAGATTGCCAATGTGGAGAAACTGGAGGAGTCGAATGAATTCCTAACAAGGACGCTTATGACTGCGTATACCAAAGCTTGCACTCTAAGAAGATTAAGAGGAAAAGCAAAGCTGCCATGGTGGAGCAATGAGCAGAGTCTTCTAAGAAGACAGGTAAAAGAAATGTTTAAGCTCGCAAAGACCGCGGAGACCGAAGCGTGTCGGGACGAGTACGGGGATCTACTGAGGATCTACAAGCGTGAAATTTCCAGGGCGAAGAGAAAGGTAATATCGAGGAATCCCTGGAGGTGCTTTTTGACACACACGAAATAGTGAGGTATCTCTTGAGGTGCTTTAAGACACACATTTCCCATCGGGAGACGGTTGCCAGCTGACGTCACTCACACTTCGATTACGGAGCGGGTAGTTCCGGGCTTGGTGACCGATACCTAGATCGAATGGGCAGTGAAGACGTTTTCTAAGTTTAAATCGCCGGGCCCAGATGGTATATTCCCGGCCATGCAACAAGGTTCAAGTATGGCGGTCATGGAATGGCTTAAAATAATATTCGATGGGTGTATAAGGCTGAATCATGTACCGCACTTTTGGAGAACTGCTCGTGTAGCATTCCTACCAAAGGCGGGGAAGATCGGTCACGTATATCCAAAAACTATAGACCCACCAGCTTCAAAACCTTTGAGAGGCTGATGGATGTGTACATAAAGTCCAACATGGATTAAAAGCTGCTCTCCACAACACAGCATGCGTACACTAAAGGCAAGTCGGTAGACACCGCATTGTATAGGGTGGTAATAAGCATAGAGAAATCTCTGGAATATAAGGAATATGCTCTAAGAGTATTCTTGGACAATGCCGGGGCTTTCAATGATGTTTCTAAATGGGCGATTATGGATGGTCTTAATTCCATTAAAGTACATCCAGCCTCAATCAGATGGATCGGCTGCATGTTAAGTTGAAGGAAGGTTACATCACAATGGGGATTGTACGAGGCCACGAAATCAGTGGGCAAGCGCACGCTGCAGGGAGGGGTGCTATCACCTCTGCTGTGGACGCTGGTCATCAACCAACTGCTCAGGCGATTCGATGTGGGGCCCGTAAAACTTACGCCTTACGCAGACGACGTTGCAATTTTCATAAGTGGAAAGCGCCTTTCAACGATTAGTTCTTTGATGGATCGGGCGCTTCGGGATATTCATACCTGGGCAACTAATATCAGGTCGAAAGTCAATGCGGAGAAGACGGATATGGTCTTGTTTACAAAGAGGTACAAGGTCCCAAATTGGACCAGGCCTAAGTTAGGAGGGGTGACCTTACAGGAGAAACCTTGCACAAAATATCTAGGAATCATCCTTGACAGTAAGCTGTCATGGAAGCTCAACGTGGAGGAGAGGGTGAAGAAGGCCTCAACGGCACTTTATGCATGTAAAAGAATGCTCGGGAGTACGTGGTGCTTATCTCCCTCTCTTTCTAATTGGGTTTCTACAACGATTGTAAGCCCTATTCTATAATATGGATTTCTTGTTTGGTGGAAAGCCACACAAAAAACAACATACCTTAAAAATTGGGGGGGGGGGGGGGTATGTAGCATTACGGGAGCCCTGCAAACAACCCCGACGGCTGCACTGTATGCCATTCTGCACATTCCACCTGTAGACCTGGTAGCAAAGAACATAGCGTTAACAACTGCAACCAGGCTCGGTGCCTCGGGGCAGCTTGAGCGCCGAACATACGGCCATAGTAGTAGAGTGTCATCAATCACAAGACGAACAGACTAGCTCATTTCCTATCTGCGCTTCGAGGGCAATCTTAAGGCCACAATAGTGGTGGACGGTTGGCGCAGAGCTGCACAAATGGCGGACGAGGCGATACACGTGTACACAGATGGAACCAAAGTAGTGGAAGGAGTAGGGTATGCGATATGCTGTGCTGATCCGGAAATAAGCAGATCCTACAGGCTGCCGGATTACTGTAGCGTTTTCCAAGCAGAAATATTAGCCGTAACCAAAGCAGTAGAAACCCTGGAAGTGAATAGCTTAAGCTGCAACCGTGTTAACTTTTATATTGACAGTCAAGCAGCAATTAAGGCATTAATCTCGCATAGCACAGCATTTAAATGCGTGTTAGAGTGTAAGCAGTCTCTGGAGAGAATCGGGACAGGGAGAAGGATATATCTATATTGGGCCCCAGTTCATATGGGAATAGATGGGAATGAAAAAGCGGATGAAGGGCGCATCCCTTGAAGCTTGCTCCTTAGAGGTCCCAATTAGACTGGGCGAGATTAAGCGAAGGCGAGAGGTGCACATGATCGACCAAGCGGGAAGTGTCGAAGATTATGTGTAGGTCTTACAAACTTAGACTAACAAAGTTGCTTTATCATTAAAAAGAGAGGACTGTATACTCATAACGGGTATTTTGACTGGACATTGCCTTCTGGCGTCACATGCCTTTAAATTAGGCTTGGTCAGTGATAGCATATGTAGGAAGTGCGGGTTGGAGGAGGAAGAACGAGTACATTCTGTGCTCGTGCCCTGCATTTGCCAGACTAAGACTCCAGCTATTAGGAGTGATACAGCTGTCAGATCTAGAATCAGCAAGTGGCTTAAGTCCTAGGAAGCTTCTATAGTATTTGCCAAGAGGACGGAATTATTTTATAACATAGGTCCTGGTTTTTGATAGGGTTTTTCAGTTTCGTCTTTAAAACAAACTTCTGGTAACACTACGGACTCAATCAGTCTATGTGAAGTCCTCATGGACCGGCCAGTTCAACCTAACCTAACCTACCACCTTTTCTTATCCCGATATAGCCAACTGTTCGTCACCGTGCCAATAATTTAATAACTGCATTTGCGAATATGCATGATCCTTTCAATTGATCTTTTTTGTATGATCACTGTCAGGATTTCAGCAATTTGATCCCTTTTAAATGATTATTGCCAGTAGATTTCAGCTGTCTTCTACGGGTAATAACATAGTTAAAAAAAATTTTTTAATTAAACGGTTTTATTGAAAACAACTAATACCTAGGACCACCTAATTATTTTCTAGCTTTTAGTATTATTATTACTTCATGTAAGTATTGTTTTCAATAAAACCGTTTAACTTAAATTTTTTTTTTTAATTATTTTATTTTCAAGTTTTTATTCTTTATTTAATTGCCTATTATTTCTCATTCTATTTAGTTCATTTAGTGACTCATTATTACACTGAATCTTTCCTGACAATTTGTTACAATATAAGGCCTGAATACATAATCCTTCCAAAGACTTTACTCGACTCTGCGCCACGTATGCTTGTCCCTCCTCCAACTCCAAAATATTTTGATGTCACTTCTACCGGACTGTATGTAATATTTGTGCCAAATATGAGCCAAATCGGACATCATAGGTCGATTTCTATTCCTGTATGTATTATGTGTTCCAAATCGGACCACAAATACGACTTTTTTGAATATCTCGATCTTTGCGCCACCCAGCGGCGATTTGTTTTCATAGGTTGCTTTCTATTCTTGTATGTATTATGTGTACAAAATATGAGCCAAATCGCGCAACAAATACGATTTTTGTGGATATCTCGATCCTTGCGCCACCTAGCGGCGATTTTTTTTAAATGTTGCTTTCTATTCTTGTATGTATTATGTGTTCCAAATATGAACAAAATCAGACCACAAATAGGATTTTTTTGAATATCTCGATCCTTGCGCCACCTAGCGTCGATTTTTTTTCATATGTCGCTTTCTATTCATGTGTGTATTATGTGTTCCAAATATGAGCCAAATCGGACAACAAATACGATTTTTGTGAATATCTCGATCCTTGCGCCACCTAGCGGCGATTTTTTTCATAGGTCGCTTTCTATTCTTGTATGTATTATGTGTTCCAAATATGAGCCAGAGCGGATTATAAATACGATTTGTGTGAATATCTCTATCCTTGCGCCACCAGCTTGTAGACTATCGGGAAGTTACTTAAATTGCAATTACAAAATTCGTGCCAGCCAGCCAACCAACCAACCAGCCTGTCAAGTCTAGCTAAATAAAACCATTTAAAAATAACAGTCTGCTTATTACAATCGAGACAGGATCGCCATGTATTGAAGACAGAATGGCAATTCAAAATAAAAGAAAACTAACTTGTTTGGCCGTTGAAAATTATTCTAAATAATTCTTATGTACTACATTACATATTTACATTAATACCTACATACTAAGTGTACAAAATATAATCATGTGTATTTGTCAGCGAATTGTATAAATACATATATATATATTAACAAAATAAATATATATAAACACAAACATAAACAAAAGCATGTAGTGAGCAATTAGTTGGCTTCAAGCTGAAATAAAAGAAGCTTCAAGTTACGAAGCAATGTGGAATGGCATAGCACGAGTCAAAATATATATATGTAGGAATGAATGAATTTCAAGACATGCTAGAGAAGTTGCCTTTACTATAATGCTTCGAAGACAAATTAACATAATCGGTGAAGGACAACGCCCGTCACTTACCCCTAGAGTGACGACGTCTCCCCATTTCACTTCAGAATTCTGCAGTTCTTCAAAGCCCATCACGATCTATGGCATTCAAACCTGCAGGCGGCAACAGGGGTGAGATGTTGGCGGATCAAATAGAAGAAACGACGTTCTGCAAAATAAACAGAGACGCCCCCACTCGTATGTTAGGAAGCTGTCACAGTTTCTCAGATATATGAATCGTGAGCGCAGGACTCGTAAGCTGCCTCAAATGGCAGTCGATGGTAACATTGGCATCTGACCACCCGCCTGTACTTATTTCGTTTGAGCGAACCGCCAACTTTATCGTCACCGAAAACCGCACTTTCATAAACTTTTAAAAAGGAAAGTGAGATGAGTACAAATCCCTTACAGACAATGTAAACGCCTTGTCACTAAAACTACCGAAGTGTAAGTTCATGCGTTTTACAAGGAAGTCCTTCCAATCCCATGATTATGCTATTGGCGATTATTTAATCAAGGAATTCACTAACTTTATTGATTTAGGGGTTACAATGGACCCAAAACTGGATTTTAAATTTCATATTGAATCTTGTGGGAATAGGGCTAAAGGTACTTTGGCTTTCGTTAAACGTTGGTCTAAAGAATTCAATGACCCATACGTTACAAAAACTCTCTTTATATCGTTGGTCAGGCCTATTTTGGAATACGCTTCAATAATTTGGAATCCGCGTTATCAGGTTCATTATGACAAGCTGGAATAGGTCCAGAAACAATTTTTGCTTTTTGCTTTAAAACACTTACCATGGGATCCCTCAAAAAATCGTCCCCTCTACTGCAACCGGTTAAAAGTATTACACTTACCCACGTTACAGAGCCGCAGGAGACGCTTGGCGTCTTATTTATTGTAAAACTAATAAGAGGGTCAATAAAACGTCCATTTTTGCTTGCTGAAATCAAGTTTAATGTTCCAAGTAGGCCATCTAGACATTTTATTTCAATTTTTGTATCTACATGCAGATCGAATTATGAAATGCACGAACCACTTCGCTGTTTATGTCATGATTTTAGTAAACACTGTAAAAATTTTGACACCTGTGACTCGTTTTTTAGTGTTAAAAAACGTATTTTATATATACGTACTCAAATTTATTCTGTTTAAATTTTGTCTACTATTAATTTGCTCTATTGTTGTCAATTTCATAAATTCTCGTGTGCCCCTTCCGGGAAAACAGCTCCATCATGAGTACTCTGTGTGAGGTCTTTTTGAGATACTTACAAGAATTCATTTACTACGTTTTCACTTCTGTTTACTTCTAAGTTTTGAATTTGAAATTGTCAAGCGCTTAATTAAATACTGTTTTAATATTATTTAAATATATTGCATATGTTATTTATATCGTACATTATATCTTTAAATTAAGTGTCTGTATATTTGGTCCGATTGATTGTTTAATTTATTGACTGATAAATAAATTCAAAATTAAAACTAAAGCAGTGGGCCCATACGGCATAGCCCATGATACAAATATTACAAGGTAAAACCGGTGAGAGCCGAAATGACGTTTAAAAAAATTGTAAAATTCTCACTGCTCTCAGATTTTTATTTTAGTTGTTTTCGTAACAAAAATATAACAAACTGTAATATATTTGGTAATTTATACGACAGCATGACACTCTTAATACCCGTCCAAAAATATCAACAGGGGTATCAAAAGACGCGTTTTGGATCCAAGATCGCGAATCCGGAAGCGGGCCTATCAGGAGATATTTGCAAAAGAAATTGAAAATTTTCATGTGGTTGTTGTAATTTTGATGATTTTGTGGTACCCACAAAAAAATTTTGAATATAAGTGTTTTGCGGTGATATAGTTTTGGTCTCCAAACCGGTGTTGGACCCACCCAAAGTAATTTTTTTAAGCTCAGCCAAAGGCCGCAAATGCAGAAAGTGTTCTGCGCAAAAATACTATGAATCGCACCCTTGGTTTCGGAGCACACCGGGGTCATTTTTCAGTTTTTCGCTAATATCTTTTGAACGATCTAAAAAGTTTATATTCCGCCTTCGGATTACTGTTGTCGAGGTCAATGCGAGTCTTTTGACACTTCTCTCGGTATTTTTGGACGCGTGTTACCAGTGTCATGTTGACGTATAGAATTTTCATGTATTTTTGCGTTCTAATATTTATATTATGATATTTTACCCAAAACCGAATTTTTTATTGGTTGAAATTACTTTTTTTTGGTGGGAAAAAATCTGAGAATCAACGGTCAACCGCATTACAGAATTTTCAATTCAAGAATTGTATTGTGGTTTCCCGCAAAAAGAAACATCAGGCAACGATCCTCTTCTGAGGAATTTTCTTCAACAAATTGTTTAGAAATTTATCTGCGTCTGTGCGACGAGAAGAAAAACCCGACTTACCGCCAAGCTGTACGTACGAGATACATATCTACTAATAATAACAATATGGTGTGATATATATCTGAGGAGATTAAGGTCTAGCTTTCCATCCAATTCGAAGGCTAAGTATCGTGTATTCGTTTTTCTACGAACTGGCTCACCTAATACATGTTTTGTGCCAACCCAAAACATAATATGCTAAGGCGGACGAACTTTTGGTGCCAAGGTAATGCCGAGGCACAATCAATACCATTTATACAAATTTTCTTAAATATTTTTGATGGATAGGCCAACACACTATCTCTACACCACGGGGGTAGACTTTGACCGTTCAGCTGGTAAATTCAGCCTCCACGAACTATGATAATCCAACTGGACGATGATGTTTAGCTAAGCTGCGAAGAGCAACAGCGTTTTGCTAGCGTGGGTAAGTTATGAGAGGATCTCCACTGGGTTCGGGAAGCAGCTGGGGGAAGACCTTTATCTCGCTAGGTGCCCCCTGTTGGCGTCAGTTATCGTGGAACAGATTTAGCTGGAGTGACTTGTTACGCAACGACCAGCATCTCCTAAACGATTAAGCGCCAATTAAAAAATGTATCTTCCAACCGCGAGGAAAAGGACCAAAACAAACCAAAGAATACTTCCAAGATCATTTTTTTGCGCAGTAGCGAGGACACTTGAGACTGCTGATCTCTTATAAAGTGAAGTTTCAGCATATTTAAGGGTTAAAGACGTATCAACCAAGTGAAGAAAGATGGATGAAAAATCAACAGGGGTGGTCTCCAACATTCGCTTCTTAATTAGAAGAGGTTAAGAAGTAAGGCATTTTCTTGTGTCCCTTTGCAAAAATAGGACGAGTTGAGACATCCATTATACTGGTAACTCATTTTTTTGCCATATACATAAAAACGGATGCCAAAACTTTTCGAAATAATGTTTTAATTACTTCAATTTTTTGTGTTTTCTTTGGTTTGGCATTTCTACAAAGTTTAAGAGAGTGATTTTAAAATTTGTTTAAAAATGAAAAACCCATTATGGCCGCCAAGAAAAGTAAATGGTTTTACCTGGTAATATTTTTATCATTGCATAGCCATGCCGATGCTTAAAAGCCTAGGTAAAGTGGGTTTAAGATATTTAGCACATGTCTTCAACCTGTCCCTTTCCACCTTTGGTATCCCCAAAATATGGAAAATGGCCAAGGTAGTGCCGCTACTAAAGCCTAGGAGCCAGCTAATATAGGAGATTCTTATCGCCGGATATCTCTTCTATCGCCTGTAGCCAATACACTTGAAGCCATTCTGCTCCCTTACTTTAAAGCAAATTTGCAATTAGCCTATCATCAGCATAACTTTTGAAAACTACATATCACAACCACCGCGCTAAATGCCATTAGCACTCAGATAAATTGCGGCTTAAATTAAAACCCCCACCATAGGGCAGTACATCGGAGTGTTAGACCAGTCAAAAGCTTTTGATACGGTCAACCATGGCACGCTACTGCAAGACTTTGAAGGGTCTACCCTTCCCCCAAGTCTTAAAAGGTGGACCGCAAATTATCTATCCGATCGGCAGGCATCGGTGCAATTCAGGAGCGCAACATCCAAATCAAGAATAATTAAACGGTGGTGTCCTATCCCCACTGGCTACTTTCGCCACCAGAAGGAGTCGCTATTATTTCCTACGCCGATGACTGCACAATAATGCCCACAGGATCAGCCCCTGGCCCAATTTGCAACAAAATAAACGGCTACCTCTATGATGTCTCCAGTTGTTTTCGCCTCGCGAAACCAGACATTATCGCCGACTAAATCATCTGCGACTTGTACAATATGGACGTCCCAAATGTCGACCATTTTGAACATCCACGTCAATGGCACTACGCCACCGACTGCCGTACACCCAAAAATCTTGGGTGTGACGTTCGATCAGGAACTCTATTCTGGTGAGCATGCAGCCGCAATAAAATCCTCAAATCTCTTGCTTGTAGTATTTGGGGTAAAGATAAAGAACCGCTCATTACCACTTACAACCAATTGGCCAGCCGATTGCATTACACGCGTCCAGGATATGGTCGCCAAGCCTAAAGACTACTCACTTGGGGAAGCTACAGGCCTGCCAAAATACCACCCTCAGAACCACCCTGTGTTGTCTTGTCATGTCCCTAGAACACCATCTACATAATGAGGCGAGAATATTCTCCATTTGGGAGAGAAATGAAATGCTAACCAAACCGTTGCTGTTGAATACCCAGAAACGTGGGCATCCCATCAGACATCTGATTGAGGAGCCTATACCGCCCAGGGACTTAAGGAGTCAATAAGCATTATGAGGAAATACGGCACCTGAGAACACAGTCGTATGAAGCTAAAAACACAAGCAGGCCCTCAGTGAACTCCACAAACAGGCGTGGGACCTCTATGCCAGGAATTTCCCGGTGAATCAACTTCGTCCTGGATACTGTAACAGGTTAAACACTTACCTATACAGAATCAACCCCGACATACAAAACATATGTCCTGCTTGCAATGTGTCCCCCATGACACCAACCATCTCTTTAATTGTATTGTGGAACCAACGCCCCTAACACCCCTCATTATGATCCACCCCTGTTGAAACAGCAAGCTTCCTGGACTCCCGTCAGAGGACATTGATGACAACCATTGGATGGGGCGAAGCACTGCTACAACAACAACAAGGACCACGCCCATTTTTTTATAAAAGATTTTTGAAAGGTTCGTGGACGAATAAAATAAGCTATATCTTTGCAAAAACGAGCTTTAATTCAATGGTGTTTCATTTTCCATGCGAAATTATAACAAGAGAAAGTTTTAATTTTAGCAAATGGGCGTGGTGCCGCCCCTTTTATGACCCAAGAATTTTCTATGTTTCGGGATCCATAACTCGAAGAAAAATTAAAGGAACGTAATAACATTGGGTACTCATATTTTCCTTATAGCACGAAATATTTGAAGGAAAATTGAACGGGATATGTTAAAGACCACGCCCACTTTTATATAAAGGATGTTTAAAATGATCATAGACTAGAATAATATGCTATATCTTAGCAAAAAATCGTTTTGTATCACTGATATTTCACTTACCAACCTTAAACACCATAACTTGTTTTTTGTTTATCTTTCTTTTAATTAGCTGAACAAACATATTTTGTTCTATCAACATAAGAAATTAAACGTACATATCTACTGATATTCTAGCGAAATGAAATGACGTATTTCGCTATACTTTTTCAAAACAAAGTTTGTTTGTTTATGTATGTATGGGCGAATCCCAAAAAAGGTCCATCGCTTACCGAAAATCAAAAGTGGTCAGACTTTATTTCTATCACTTGGGATCAACCAGTTCATTCTTTCCTTTCATCATGGACAGAGAAATATGATTTCAAAGAAAAGCCTCATCGATTTTGCAAATTTTGATGTTTTACTAACAAAATATAACGTCCTTTCTTTATATTGTTGCGCCTTTGAACCCAGATCTATATTTTTGCTTTTAATAAAATTTTGTCTAGACTTCTATTTAGAATTGAAAAAACTTTGGAAAACGGAGGTTTGATAAGTGGATCCTGTCCTTATTCTTATTATTTTGCTAAAAAAGCTTTCAGATATTAAATGGGTATGTTTACTAAAATTTTTCCGGGAAGTTCGGGTAACATTTTTTATTGGTGTCTAAAATTTGTCAAGTCCATTAACTCTCTTCCATTAGTTGATCCATATATTGGCCAATAACTTTATTTTTATTTAAACATATATGTGTCAGAAAGAAGACATTTGGTGTTAATTGATTTTTGGAGATGTTACAATGAGAAATATTAAAAAATATGACGATAATTAGAATTGTTGAATCTCTTTTTTAATTTATATATACAATGATTACCTGAGGAAAGTCTAAAATCTGTTTTTATTTTAACAAGATATGAATTTTAAAGAAAAATATAGGTTTTATTGGTTTATTCAACAATTTGATATGAAGACGCAAAAGGAAAAAGTACAAGCTCGCTTGCATTTTTCTTGTGAATCTTATCTGCTTGAAAATATATATATGTATATTTGTCGACTAGAAATGGTTAAATGGGAATATCTTATCCTAATTTCAATAGATTTATTATGTTCGTGATCTTTTGAACGCAAATTAGATATGGCTCCTTTAAAGTTTTGATTTATTTTGTACTTTTGTTCTATTTCTTCTATAAAACTAACATTTAATGACCTAAAAATGTATCGAAGAATAAACAGAGGAGAGTAATACGTTTCCGCTTATGAAAAGGGGGTTTTGAGCCCTTAGCCCGTATTTTGAGGGCGAATTCGAAATTCCAGGTATGGCAATTTTGATGTCTCGCAAAGAATATGTTTTCATGTCATTTAGTGTAATTCATTGAGAAAAGATTGTGGCGTCCGTAACCTTACGCTTTTTAAAAAGATATTTCAGATTTCGAAAATATACGGGCATTGGGTCTTTATTTCACCTTCTGTCTCTCATTTAGAGAATGTAAAATATCCCCTTAACCTCTTTAAATTTTGCATACTTTCACAAGCATTGAAAAATTACTTCTCTGCCTTGTCCCGTCCGAACCTCATCATATATGGTCATATATATGTACTTACATTTTTGAGATACCCACAATTGTTGCTTCAAGTATTGTAATATCCACTCAGTCCGCTTCTCATGTTCTATTTTATGCAGGTTGAAATGGGTGCGAAAGCACTTCCGTTGCCAGTGACTTGCCCATATGTATTTGCAAAGTTGAACTGCGTTATTAAGTTGACATGTGAACAAAGAAAGGGAACACTAAATTAGTTTTATCTGTTTTAAGCTGGTAATATTCCGTCGTACACTGCTACAAAACCAGAGTTCGGAGCAGTGCACTAAATTTTGAGCAAAAACACTTGCAACATAAATCATGTCAACGCAAGTAAGATATTACACTAAGTAATGATGAGGCGTTAATTTGTTACGGATTTAAATGTTTGTTCATTTTTCACATATTCGTAAAACTAGCCAATGCCCGCGGGACAGTCCGCACGAAGAAAATACAACATAAAACTATTGCGCTATACCAATATATGATCTTCAAACAGTACAGAGACCATTCAGAAAATAATCTTTGAGTAGTCCCAACAAATCGCGAAATGTTCGCAGTCGCGGAAATAACCACACAGTCATAATTAGAAGGAATGACATGCTGGATATTTTAAAATGGTAGGCTCTAATACTCCCCTGAAATAATTTTTTTATACTCAGCTGAGCAGAGCTCGCAGAGTATATTAATTTTGTTCGCATAACGGTAATCCGTACCGGCATAAACTAATCGAGATAGATATAGACTTCTATATATCAAAATGATCTGGGCGAAAAAAGAAATTCATTTAGCCATGTCCGCCCATCCGTCCGTAAACACGATAACTTGAGTAAATTTTGAGGTATCTTGATAAAATTTGGTATATAGGTTCCGGGGTACTCATCTCAGATCGCTATTTAAAAGAACGAAATCGGACCATAACCACACCCACTTTTTCGATATCGAAAATTTCGAAAAACCGAAAAAGTGCGATAATTCATTACCAAAGACAGCTAAAGCGATGAAACTTGGTAGGTGGGTTGACGTTATGACACAAAATAGAAAATTAGTAAAATTTTGGGCAAAGGGCGTGACACCGCCTACTTTTAAAAGAAGGTAATTTCAAAGATTTGCGAGCTGTAATTTGGCAGTCGTTGAAGATATCATGATGAAATTTGGCAGGAACGTCGCTCTTATTACTGTATGTGCGCTAAGTAAAATTTTTTTTAAAAGTCAAATTTTAACAAAAAATTGAATATCTTTACCGTGTATAAGTAAATTATGTCAACATTCAACTCCAGTAATGATATGGTCCAACAAAATATACAAATAAAAGAAAATTTCAAAATGGGCGTCGCTCCGCCCTTTTTCATTTAATTCGTCTAGAATACTTTTAATGCCATAAGTCGAACAAAAATTTACTAATCCTTATGAAATTTGGTAGGTGCATAGATTTTATGACGCTAACTGTTTTCTGTGAAAATGGCCGAAATCGGTTAAAGCCACGCCCAGTTTTTATACACAGTCTTCCGTCTGTCCTTCCGCTCGGCCGTTAACACAATAACTTGAGCAATAATCGATATACCTTTACTAAACTTAGTTCACTTACTTATCTGTACTCACTTTATCTTGGTATAAAAAATGGCCGAAATCCGACTATGACCACGCCCAATTTTTCGATGTCGAAAATTACGAAAAATGAAAAAAAAATGCCATAAATCTATACCAAATATGAAAAAAGAGATGAAACATGGAAATTGGATTGGTTTATTGACGCAAAATATAATTTAGAAAAAAGTTTGTAAAATGGGTGTGACACCTACCATATTAAGTAGAAGAAAACGAAAAAGTTCTGCAGGGCGAAATCAAACGCCCTTGGAGTCTTGGCAGGAATACTGTTCGTGGTTCTGGGCCAGCCTGGTCCACATTTTGGTCGATATCTCGAAAACGCCTTCACATATACAACTAATAGTCCAGGAGCCCACTGCAAAAAACATGTTGCATGTTGTATTCAAATAGCACCAGTATAACTCATTTACTGGTACTTGGGGCAACCTCAAACCATGGACTTGCCAGATCCTAGCTTGGCAGAATCGTGGTAATTCGTCGATGAAAAGTCAATTTTCGGCGAAAATATGTTGCGTAATGTATTCAAATAAAATGTTCAAATTATGAAAGCTGGCAACGCCCCGACTGCAAAAGTACCGACTTGCCACCTCCTATCCTGGAAGAAACCCTTGGCAAGTCGGTTGAAAGAAGGAGCAATTGCACCAAAATATGTTGCATAGTGTATTCAAATAAAATGTTCAAATTATGAAAGCTGGCAACGCCCCAACCCCAAAAGTACCGACTTGCCACCTCCTATCCTGGAAGAAACCCTTCGCAAGTCGGTTCAAAGAAGGAGAATTGCACAAAATATGTTGCATAGTGTATTCAAATAAAATGTTCAAATTATGAAAGCTGGCAACGCACCAACCCCAAAAGTACCGACTTGCCACCTCCTATCCGGGAAGAAACCTTTCGGATCAAAGGTGGTGCACTTTATGTTAAATTTTTACCGATCTAAAATTTTTTTTGGCATACACGTGGCAGTAAACAAATTTGCAGGTTTTAAGTACACAGTTTTTAGCACTATTTCAAAAAGATTTAATACTAAGGATTATATTCGCATACGGTTTCGAGATTATTTATTAATGCATATTTCAGACATGATGAAATAACCAACATGGATGTATTCATATTAAAGCAAAAATGTTTACGTTAGTCTAAGCCTTAGTTTTATAAATGCATATGAAAAAAATGTTTCGACTAGCGAGCTGCAATGCCAATAAAGATTACATTTGCGAAAAAAGGACCACCATAATGCACGGTTTTTCTAAATATTTTTCAGTTTCATTTAGCTCAAAGTGAATATATTTACATTATTTTATCTTAACTGTGCAAAAAGTACTTATTCTATATCAGATTCATCTCCGGACAACACTATTTCATCGAAGTATTTAGTCTCCAGATTTTCTTCCGAACTGTTTATAGACAATCTCAACACCTCATCAACATCAAGAGGTTTCGATTCACCGTCGAACCAGCATGGTTTAAAAGTTCCGTGATCATTAAACCAACCACATTCTTCCGTAGGAAACTTAACAACAGTTGATTCAGTCGCGCTCAGCCACATGGAACTGACGTAAGCCGTCCTTAATAATTTTTGCTTAAGGGATTTCCAGCATGGTGTACATTCTTTGGAAAATTTGTAACCTTGCATTGTTTTAAACTGGCGCAGCATTTCATATTATACATATTACAAATGAATTCTTGTAGAACTTTAATTTTTTTTTCATCACATACGCCGGTTGGATCAGTCAGAGAAGCGAACGCTTGTTCAAAAAGTTTACTACCTTCAAAAAATTTTAAAAGGCATCGCTTTCCCTCGATTAAAAACCGACGCTGTATAATCACATCCAGTGAAAACATGATATGCTGGCAGAGCTAAGCACAATGTATAACCAAGGATGGACGCTAGTTCCGAACAATCTAGGCACTCTTGATCTAGGATGCGATTCTTTTTCCTTGATTGAGGACAAGCCAGCCAAATTTGCTTGTCAGGAACTTTGTATAAATTACTTAGTAAAATAATCAGAACATCAGTGTCCGATGCTTGTACGAGAACTTTTGAGTTGGCCGCAAATTTCGATATATGAAACCTTATTCTTGTATCAGCCTCTTCGTGCTGGCATTCTAAATTTCCTTCCACTTTTTTAACAACATGGTTGTCTGAAACCGAAAACGAAAAACACTGCTCCTCAACTCAAAACTTTCTTGTCTTGTAAAACAACCGCCATTTCGTCATTCTCCCAATGAGTGGCTAAGAATCTCACGAAGAACTCTTTTAAACGAAAAATTTCCAAGCTACCTAAAAAGTCATTTGGACGTGGTTGAAGCGGACCACGTATAGTGAATGGAACGTCAAATTCTTTACGCGTCTGCCTTTCAAGATCTTTGATAGATGGATGAAATTATCTATCGAAGACTAGATGAATACTCTTTGCAATATGGATTCGGCCAACTTTCCGCATGTTTGTCGGAGTGAAGCTCCAAGATGATATAAAAAAGAGAAACCGTCGATTATATCGACATTAACAGAAGGGGGACACACTGGGTTGACGCGACATGTCATAAGTTTTGCTAACGCTGATTTTTCGGTACGATTCATTTCTCCCGAATACTGAAATTATGCTGGAGGTACTGGAGCTAGTGGAAAAGCGTTCCAAGCCTTCCAAAAACATCTCTTTCCATCTTAAGCAAAGCCGCGTTGCTTCCATCTTTACTGCAAATTTTCTTTTTTGCACACTGAGAGGAAAAATTGGAAATTATATTCCGCTTAATCGGTTTTTCAAAATTACCAGGTACCGCAAAAACATTTTCCATAAAAGTTATATTCTGGTTTTTCCCCAATGACACGACGTTTAGAGGGAAGTCTGCAACTTCAGACGAAGTTGCTCTACCAGTGGGTATATTGAAGTTTTTATCCTGCCAATATCAGCTCTGCAAATAACATGATAATAGCGGCTTCTTAAAAAATACTCTTTCATATTCAGTGAGAAAGAAAGTAGTCAAGAAACCCGTTATACAAATTGAAGAAGTGATGCAGTAATTTAGATTTCCAATATATTTTGAATGATTTGTACACTGTTGTTGTGTATGTAGACTATTATATGAAGCAGCCTATGAAAAAGGGTTTTTGACCCCTAACTTTAAAATTTGAGGGTCTATTAGAAACTCTAAGTACGCAGGTTTTATGTGCTCGACTGTGGTGCAAACTGAGGCATATATCGCCAAAAAAATATATGCACTGCCAAACGCGAAACCGGCTCCATTTCCACTCTCGCTATATTTTCTATGGACATTATACCCAGAACAGTTCTGCGGAGGAGATCTTACTGTGAGTTTAGTCTCTTGAATCGCAGCGATGCGGATGTTATGCCGCTTTATGAAACCGACTATCTCCGTTATCTTCCCAGTTAATCCATTACAGTTTAACTGCAGAATTCTGAAGTGAAGTGGGTGAGACGTCGTCAATCTAGGGTAGGTAATGTAGCAGTAAGTGACGGGCGTGGTCCTTCACCGATTTCGTTAATTTTTCTTCGAAGCATTATAGTAAAGGCAACTTCTGCGGTATGTCTTGAAATTCATTCATTCTTCTTTTATTTCAGCTTGAAGCCGACTAAATGCTCACTACATACGTTTGTTTTTATTTTTGTTTATATATATTTATTTTGTTAATATATACCAGTCCATGAGCCCACTGCAAAAAACATGTTGCATGTTGAATTCAAATAGGGCCAGTATAACTCATTTACGGGTATTTGGGGCAACCTCAAACCGTGGACTTGCCAGATCCTAGCTTGGCAGGATCGTGGTAATTCATCGATGAAAAGTCAATTTTCGACGAAAATATGTTGCATAGTGGATTCAAATAAAATGTTCAAATTATGAGAGCTGGCAACGCCCCGACCCCAAAAGTGCCGATTTGCCACCTCCTATCCTGGAAGAAACCCTTGGCAAGTCGGTTCAAAGGTGGTGCACTATATGTTACATCTTTTACCGATCTGAAATTTTGCATTAAGGGTAATCTTTTTTTCTCATACACGTGGCAGGAAAAAAAATTGCAGGTTTTAAGTTCACAGTTGTTTGCAAGATGGGTTTGGTGGTGAATGAGGACACAACGAAGTACCTGCTGTCATCGAGCAAAGAGTCAGCGCATATAATACTTTGGTTCGCATACTGTGACTGAGAGCCCATCGTTGTCTGGCTGAAATCGAATTTGTTAATTGTGTTATACCTGTCAAAGTGTTTGCTGCATCAGCATTGATAGTTTGTTCTAGGGTAAGGTCCACTGGTGATCGAGCTAATTTATTTTTGTGCGCTTTACACCAAACGCTCCACTTTCGAATTCTTGAATAAGAGATGAATTATCTATTTGTAAACCAACCAAAAGTGCACAGAATAAGTTGCATATTTCATCGATCCTAATTATGTACAAGTCGATGTCACTGCATCGAATACTTCGCGAAAATCTCAAAAATACGCGAACTAGCTCAGCATATTGAAAATAATATTGTGCAGTTTTTCCATACTTGCCGGCCAAAGTGTCCTTGCAATAAGTTTTGTATTCTTCGACATATTTGTGGACGATATTGTTCGATAAACTTTCATCTATACAAATTGTTGTTCCGTGCACCAATTCCAAATTTTCAGCAAAATTTTCCACGTCAATATTGCTTTGCATCAAAAAACCTTCAATATGAAGCATGCACATTGCCGCTGCAGTTAGAGGGTGAATCCTTTTGCATCGATTGAAATGTTTACCATACAACAACGAATTCATCGATCCCTCTGCTAAAACCTCTACTACCACTAAAATTTCGGCAATTCCAGAACCGTCAATAAATTTTCCCAGTGCCTTAAAATACGCCATTTGCTCATGGAATTGACCCATGTTTACGAAGATTTTGCTCATTTCAGCACCTTCGTTCGCTTGAATCTGCCACGCCATTTTTGCAATAGCCAAATTATATGTTACGATTATATATTCGTGATCACATTTTTCTGCTATTTCAGCAGCAATTCGAAGAGTTTCACGTACAACCGCATTAGAGGTTGGTGAAGCATTAATGTGTGGTAAATAGTCAACACACTGAATCAGGCTAGTGTCTTCCGTAACATGGCAGTTATAACCCAACCACATTGGAATATTTTTTAGTTGGGATAAGGAAAATACCCACACAATATCCTTGCTTCTGGCAATCTCCATAGAGGGAAAACACTGGTATATTAACTTTAGAATAGAATCCGCTGGCAAGATGGACATACGCGTATTTGGTTTTATGTAATTTGGCGCAATAGTGAGATAAATCTCGACATAACAACGCCTTTTTCTAGGTGGGAGATGATATTCAGTCACAGTTGAAGAATTGTGTTTTAAATTATAGACATCTCTTAGAGTAGATGAAAGATCAACTTCTTGAAAATTATCAGACTCGTTTATGGAAATAGGATGAAACTGGTAGATCATCCCAACCGTGTCATGAAGTATGTCTTTACCAGAAGCCGTTTCTACAAATCTGTCGAAATTGTCGAAAGCCAAGTGTGTACTTAAACCACTATCTACTCGAATACTCGATGGAATAAGTTTATTTTCACTAAATGTAGGGAATTTCATTTCTGTTTCTAATCCTTCCACTGTGTGATATCCTGCTGTGTGCCCATATTTATTTAACAGGGTCAAAACTTTTTTGGAGCTTGTCAACGATTTTATTGCTAAACCTAACGTGATATGATTTGCTGGTTTTACGCGCCCCTTTGTTACAGAATAAATAATTTCACTGCATATTGATGTTATTTCTATCAAATCATCATCCGAGTTTTGACGACGAGGATCAGGTCCTTGTATAATATCACTAATAAATTGAAAAGTAATTCAGGAAGTTCGCACTCTCCGCGAATAATATCGTCTTCAGTAAGCTTTTCAGGTAATCTGAGCGGCACGATAGATTCAATGCAGTGTCGTATTTCAAATGCAGTGTCTTCAAACTTGAAATGTTTATTTTCTTCACAAAGAGCAACTTCTCGAGCTAATGTGCTGATATCTAGATAGCATCTGTAAATAATTTTTTTTCGAGTTCTTCCCTTATTACCTCTATTTTCACCGTTCCATTAAATGTTTCGGTAAAAATTTAACATATAGTGCACCACCTTTTAACTGACTTGCCCAGGGTTTCTTCCAGGATAGGAGGTGGCAAGTCGGTACTTTTGGGGACGGGGCGTTGTCAGCTTCCAAAATTTGAACATTTTATTTGAATACACTATGCAACATATTTTGGTGCAATTACTCCTTCTTTGAACCGACTTGCCAAGGGTTTCTTCCCGGATAGGAGATGGCAAGTCGGTACTTTTGAAGTCAGGGCGTTGCCAGCTTTCATAATTTGAACATTTTTATTGAATACACTATGCAACATATTTTCGCCTAAAATTGAATTTTCATCGACGAATTACCACGATTCTGCCAAGCTAGGAAATGGCAAGTCCATGGTTTGAGGTTACCCCAAGTACCAGTAAATGAGTTATACTGGTCCCATTTGAATATAACATGCAACATGTTTTTTGCAGTCGGCTCCCCTACTATAAGGGCCACTCCCTTTTAAAACCCTCATTAATACCTTTAATTTGATACCCATATCATACAAACACATTCTAGAGTCACCCCTGGTCCACCTTTATGACGATATATCGAAAAGGCCACCTATAGAACTAAGGCCAACTCCCTCTTAAAATACTCATTAACACCTTTCATTTGATACCCATATCGTACAAACACATTCTAGGGTCACCTCTGGTCCACCTTTATGGCGATATCTCGAAGAGACTTCCACCTATAGTACTATGGCCCACTCCCTTAAAAAATACTCATTAACACCTTTCATTTGATACTCATATCGTACAACACACATTCTAGAGTCACCCATGGTCCACCTTTATGGCGATATCCTGAAATGGCGTCCACCTATAGAACTATCGCCCACTCCCTTTAAAAATAATCTTTAATACCTTCCATTTGAAACCCATGTCATAAAAATACATTCCAGGGTTACCCTAGGTTAATTTTGCTAAATGGTGCTTTTCCCTTATTTTGTCTCCAAAGCTCTCAGCTGAGTATGTAATTTTCGGTTACACCTGAACTTAGCCTTCCTTACTTGTTTTTAGTGATTTTGAAATAGCTCCATTTAGTTTGCACACAGAGTGTATTAACTTTGGTAGCATAACGGGCATAAACGAATCGAGATAAATATAGACTTCCATATATCAAGAGTAAATAATAGGAGTAAAATATTGCAATCTGGTATATGGATTCCTTGGCTTTTATCTCCCATCGCTCTAGGCAAATCGGATGGTAAACACGCTCACTTTTAACATATATAATATTTTGGAAAACACATAAAACCTGATTATTAAGTAAGTACTTCATCTAGAATGTTAAGATTTGATGTGTGGACTGATATTAAGACTCTTGATATTTTTTTTTGAAAATGGGCGTAGAATCGCCCACTTGTGATAGAATCAATTTTACAAATATTATTAATCATAAATCAAGAACCGTTAAACCTATCATAACAAAATTCGACAGAGAAATGTAATGAACACAGAATGGCAATCCCAAATAAAAGAAAACTAACTTCTTTGTCCGTTTATATCGAACCAATTATTGATTTTATTGTAGAAATTTTATTCCTATTTATACAAAATTACCTATTCTAAATACTTCTTATGTACTACATTACATGTTTACATTAATACTTACATACTAAGTGTATAAAATATAATCATGTGCATTTGTCAGCGAATTGTGTAAATACATATTGTTACGAATATTAGCAAAACTAAGGGGTGCTGCCATCTCTACGCCGATGCTAAACTGTGATATCATGCACATCCATAGATCAATCATTATGTATCTACATAAACGAATCAATAATTGCGTCTAAAAATATGTACATACGTATACGAGCAGCGGAGAAGCAATGCACAAACACATGCATATATCTTATCTGAATTGCTCACAAGAGAGGGCAATAATTTGTGCAAGTATTACTCAAATGAGAAGTTATAAACGTAGTTGTGGCTGGCGAATTTGTAGCTGAAACTAACTAGTAAGTTCTGGAATGGAAAAGCCTGGAAGTATGCAATGAGAAATCAAAAAGTATAAAAGGCGCTACAGTAGAGGCGAAGAGTGAGTTTCATTTGAGCTATCAATCAGTTTGGTTATTAAGCAAGCTATTCGTTGCAAAGTATAAGTGTTATTGTGAAGTACTTTAATAAAGGCCATTTTTCATTATTCAATATTGGAGTTATTTATTCAACAGTTTAGCGATACGAACGTTGGCAGAAGATTGCATATAAGGGGAATTGCAGTAAAATCGTTACATTTGGTGCCAGAAGAGAAATTGTTGAATAAATTCCAGAGGACAACAAGGAAATGGCAAAGTTCATTGAATTGAAGATCCAGCAACTGAAGAGGGAGTTGGAGAGCCGTGGATTGAATACAAGCGGCGTTAAACTCGAACTTCAGGCACGGCTACGAGGGATATATCCACTGGTAGAGCAGCTTCGTCTGAAGTTGCACACTTCCTTCTAAACGTCATGTCACTGGGGAAAAACAGAAGGTAACTTTTATGGAAAATGTTTCTGCAGGTACCGCAGTACCGGTAGTTTTGAAAACCCGATTAAGTGGAATATAATTTCCAATTTTTCCTCTCAGTGTGCAAAAAAGAAAATTTGCAGTAAAGATGGAAGCAAAGCGGCTTTGCTTAAGATGGAAAGAGATGTTTTTGGAAGGCTTTTCGGTATAGCTGCCGAAAAAGGTAGATATTGAATTTTGCCTCACTTTTCCACTAGCTCCAGTAACTCCAGCATTATTTCAGTATTCGGGAGAAATGAATCGTAGCTAGGAATCAGCGTTGGCAAAACTGTTGACATCTCGCGTCAACCCAGTGTGTCCCCCTTCTGTTAATGTGGATATAATCGACGGTTTCTCTTTTTTATATCATCTTGGAGCCTCACTCCCACAAGCATGCGGAGAGTTGACCGAATTCATCCTGCAAAGAGTATGTAACACTTCGTCAACAGAAATTCATCTAGTCTTCGATAGATACTTTCATCCATCTATCAAAGATCTTCAAAAGCATACGCGTAAAGAATTTGACGTTCCATTCACTATACGTGGTCCGCTTCAACCACGTCCAAATGACTTTGTAGGTAGCTTGAAAAATGTTCGTTTTAAAGAGTGCTGAGTGAGATTCTTAGCAACTCTTTGGGAGAATGGCGAAATGGCGGTTGTTCTACAAGACAAGAAAGTTTTCATAACAGTTAATGAGCAGTGCTTTTCGATTTCCGGTTCAGGCAACCATGTTGTTAAAAAAGTGGAAGGAAATTTAGAATGCCAGCACGAAGAGGCTGATACAAGAATAATGTTTCATATATCGAAATTGGCGCCCAACTCAAAAGTTCTCGTAAAAGCATCGGACACTGATGTTCTGATTATGTTACTAAGTAATTTATATAAAGTTCCTGTCAAACAAATTTGGCTGACCTGTCCTCAATCAAGGAAAAAGAATCGCATCCTAGATCAAGAATGCATAGATTGTTCGGATCTAGCGTCATATGTATATATACAACAAAGGCGCAGACTAATGTAAACATTTTTTCTTTAATTTATGAATACAGCCAACATTCGGTTATTTCAGCATGTTTGAAATATGCATTAAATAATCTCTAAACCGTATGCCAATATGATCCCTAGTATTAAATCTTTTTGAAATAGTGCAAACAATTTACTTACTTACTTAATTGGCGCTTAAGCGTTTATACGGTTATGGCCGTCAAACAAGGTGCGCCAGTCGCTCGTTCTCTCTGCCAACCGGCACCAATTGGTCACACCAAGGGAGTTTAAATCGTTGTCCTCCTGGTCCTTCCGATAGAAACACTTTCTTGGCCGGAGCGTCATCTTTCATTCGCATAACATGGCCTAGCCAGCGCAGCAGCTGCGTTTTAATTCGTTGGACTATCTTGATGTCTGCGTATAGCTCATCGTTAAATCTTCTTCGGTACTCGCGTCGAAGTCCATAAATCTTTCGAAGATCTTTTCTCTCGAACACTCCCAGAGCCGCTTCATCTGATGTTGTAATGGCCCATGCTTCTGCATCATATAGCAGGACGGGAACGATAAGTGACTTGTAGAGCATGATTTTCGTTTGCCGAGCGAGGACTTTACTTTTCAAATGCCTACCTAGTCCAAAGTAGCATTTATTGGCAAGAATGATTCTTCGCTGGATTTCAGAGCTGATGTTGTTGCTAATGTTGATGCTGGTTCCCAAATAAACGAAGTCTTTTACAATTTCGAAACTATGGCTGTCAACAGTAGCGTGGTTGTCAAGGCGCATATGCGCTGACTCTTTGTTCGATGACAGCAGGTTCTTCGTTGTGTCCTCATTCACCACCAAACCCATCTTCCAAACAACTGTGAACTTTAAACCTGCAATTTTTTTTCCTGCCACGTGTATAAGGAAAAAAGATTACCCTTAATGCAAAATTTCAGATCGGTAAAAGATGTAACATATAGTGCACCATCTTTGAACCGACTTGCCAAGGGTTTCTTCCAGGATAAGAGGTGGCAAGTCGGTACTTTTGGCGTCGGGGCGTTGCCTGCTTTCATAATTTGAATATTTTATTTGAATACACTATGCAACATATTTTGATTCAATTGCTCCTTCTTTGAACCGACTTGCCAAGGGTTTCTTCCAGGATAGGAGGTGACAAATCGGCACTTTTGGGGTCGGGGCGTTGCCAGCTCTCATAATTTTAACATTTTATTTGAATCCACTATGCAACATATTTTCGTCGAAAATTGACTTTTCATCGACGAATTACCACGATCCTGCCAAGCTAGGATCTGGCAAGTCCACGGTTTGAGGTTGCCCCAAATACCCGTAAATGAGTTATACTGGCCCTATTTGAATTCAACATGCAACATGTTTTTTGCAGTGGGCTCATGGATTGGTATATATTAACAAAATAAATATATATAAACAAAAATAAAAACAAACGTATGTAGTGAGCAATTAGTCGGCTTCAAGCTGAAATAAAAGAAGCTTTAAGTTATGAGGCTATGTGGAATGGCATAGCACGGGCCAAAATATATGTATGTAAGAATGAATGAATTTCAAGACATACTACAGAAGTTGCATTTACTATAATGCTTCGAAGACAAATTAACGAAATCGGTGAAGGACCACGCCCGTCACTTACTGCTACATTACCTACCCTAGAGTACCGACATCTCACCCACTTCACTTCAAAATTCTGCAGTTAAACTGTTATGGATTAACTGGGAAGATACCGGAGATAGTTGGTTTCATGAAGCGGCATAATATCCGCATCGCTGCAATTCAAGAGACTAAACTCACAGTAAGATCTCATCTGCAGAACTGTTCTGGGTATAATGTCCACAGAAAATATAGCGAGAGTGGAAATGGAGGCGGTCTCGCGTTTACCATACACCAATCAGTGCAATATAATATATTTCATCCCGACATCGGCCGCAGGGACAGTGTCTTAAAACGTCACGGTTTATATGTCCGGTCGGGCAATATAAACATATTAATCATCAACATCTACATTGAATCGGCTTGGACTCGTTTTATTCCTGCCGGAAGAATTCGCGAAATCCGGCCTCATTTTTCGGCGTAGGCCGCAAATTTTGCGAGAGAACGTGACCTTATAAGACAGCTCGATACCGGCGACTCCCAAATAAGGGATATAAACCAACTCATCAGATTGCTTGTGGATGAATACAAGCGGGCGAAATGGGATGAGCATTTGAGGGATTGTAACCTCTCTGCCGGTGTGGATAAGCGGAGCAATTCAGGAACGCAGCATCCAAATCAAGAATAATTTAACGATGGTGTCCTATCCCAACTGGTTACCTTCGCCATCAGAATGAGTCACTATCGTTTCCTACGCCGATGACTGCAAAATAATGGCCACATGCCCAGGCTCAGGCCCACAGATCGTGGAGCTTTGGAACAAAATAAACGGCTACCCCCCTCATCTCTCCACCTAACATTATCACCGGCTAAATCATTGGCGACCTTATTTATCCACATCAACGGCACTACGCTACCGACTGTCTTACACCCCAAAATCTTGGGTGTGACGTCCGATTAGGATCTATATTTTGGTGAGCATACAGCCGCAATTGTACCGAAAATCCAGAGCCGCAATAAAATCCTCAAATCTCTTGCTGGTGATACTTTGGGGTAAAGATAAATTGGCCAGCCGATTGCATGCTACGCGTCCCCGATATGGTCACCAAGCCTAAAACTACTCACTGGCCACAGGCCTGCCAAAATACCGCCCTCAAAACCACAACGGGTTGTCTTCTTATGTCCCAGAACACAATTTACATAATAAGGCGAGAATACTCCCCATAAGGGAGAGAAATGAAATGCTAACCAAACAGTCCCTGTTGAATACCCAGAAACCTGGGCATCCCAACAGACATCTGATTTATGAACCTTCACCGCCCTAAGCCCTTGGCGGAGTCAACTCTGTAAGAATTATGAAGAAATACGGCACCTGAGAACACAGCCGTATGAGGCTAAAAACACAAGCAGGTCCTCAGTGAACTCCACAAACAGGCGTCGGACCCCTATGCCAAGAATTTCCCAGTGAACCCTGTACTCAAAGAACAATACCCAAAACTAGCAGAGGAGATATGCAGGTTAAACTCTTAACTATCCAGAATCAACCCCGACATACAAAACATATGTCTTGTTTGCAATGGGTCCTACATGACACCAACCATCTCTTTAACTGTATTGTGGAACCAACGCCTCTAACACCCCTCTCATTATGGTCCACTCATGTTGATACAGCAAGTTTCCTTGGACTCCCGTTAGAGAACATTGATGGCAATGTGATCGGTCGCACCCATTGGATTGGGCGAAGCACTGCTACAACAACAACAACAAAAAGGACCACGCCCATTTTTATATAAAAGATTTTTGAAAGGATCGTGGGCGAATAAAATAAGCTATATCTTTACAGAAATTAGCTTTCCATGCGAAATTATAACAAGAAAAAGGAAAAAGTTTTAATTTTTGAAAATGGGCGGGGTGCCGCCCCTTTTATTACCAAATAATTTTCTATGTTTCAGGACCCATAACTCGAAGAAAAAATGAAGGATCGTAATAAGATTGGATACACATATTTACCTTATAGCAGAAAATATTTCTATGAAAATTGGACGGGATCGGTTACAGACCACGCCCACTCTTATACAAAAGATGTTTAGAATGATCATAGACTAGAATAATATGCTATATCTTAGCGACAAATAGTTTTGTATCACTGATATTTCGCTTAACAAGTTTTATTGTAGGAACAAATTAGGAGACATTTTTTTTTTATTCCAATCAAACATTACAAAACATTTCTAGAGCCAAAAAAATATCCCTTGTAACAAAATTCGAAAAATGTATTTATCTGAAATGAACTGTATAATTCAAACTCACGCTGATTATATAAGTTTCGGTTAAACCCAAACCTAAATACCCTTACTTTGTTTTTGTTTATCTTTATTTTAATTAGCTGAACAAACATATTTTGTTCTATCAAAAAAACAAAATAAACGTACATAGATATCTACATATTGATATTCTAGCGAGATGAAAAGACGCAGTTTGCTATAATTTTTCAAAACAAAATTTGTTTGTTTGTGTTTGTATGGGCGAATCCCAAAAAATGTTCATCACGAACCAAAATCAAAAGTGGTCAGACTTTATTTCTATCACTTCTGGTTAAAGGTCAAATATGTGTATGATGTGGAAATCAAAAGTTTATCCTTTCCCCCATCGTGGACAGAGAAACATGATTTCAAAGAAAAGCCTCATCGATTTTGCAAATTTGGATGTTTTACTAACAAAATATAAGGCCCTTTCTTTATATTGTTTTTAAACCCAGATCTATATTTTTGATTTTAATAAAATTTTGTCTAGACTATTTAGCATTAAAAAAACTTTGGAAAACGGAGGTTTGATAAGCGGATCCTGTCGCTGTGCTTATTATTTTGCTAAAAATGTTTTCAGATATTAAATAGGTCTGTTTACTAAAATTTTTCCAGGAAGTTCGGGTAACATTTTTTATTGGTGTCTAAAATTTGTCTCTTCCATTAGTTGATCCATATATTGGCCGATAACTTTTTTTTTATTTAGCCAACGAACAAAACTTATATGTTTCAGAAAGAGGGCATTTCGTGTTAATTGATTCTTGGAGATATTAGAGAAATATTACAAAATATGACGATAATTAGAATTGTTGTATCTCTTTTTTAATTTATATATACAAAGGATTACCTGAGGAAAATCAAAAATCTGTTTTTATATTAACAAGATATGAATTTTAAAGAGTAATATAGGTTTTATTGGTTTATTCAACAATTTCATATGAAGACGCAAAAGGAAAAAGTACCAACTCACTTGCATTTTTCTTGTGAATCTTATCTGCTTGAAAATATATATATGTATATTTGTCAACTAGAAATGGTTAAATGGGATTATCTTACTCGTATTATTTAAATTTTTGATTTATTTTGTACTTTTGTTCTATTTCTTCTATAGAACTAACATTTAATTACCTAAAAATGTATCGAAGAATAAACAGAGGGAGAGTTATACGTTTCCGCTTATGAAAAGGGGGTTTTGGGCCCTTAGCCCGGATTTTGAGGTCGTATTCGAAATTCCAGGTATGGCGATTTTGTTTACTCTACTAGACCTAAAGCTTGATGTCTCGCAAATTCTATGAGAAAAAATGGTCGCATCCGTTATGTCGCATTCGTAACCTTACGCGAGATATTTCAGATTTCGAAAATATACGGGCACTGGGTCTTTATTTCACCTTCTGTCTCTAACTTAAGGAATGTAAAATCTCCCCTTAGCTTCTTTAAGTGTTGCGTTCTTTCACAAGCATTGAAAAATTACTTCTATTCCTGGCCGCGTCCGAACCTCATCATATATGGTCATATATGTATATGTACTTATATTTTTAAGGTACCCACAACTGTTGCTTCAAATATTTGTAATATCCAAATTTTGTTCTCTTTTATGCAGGTTGAAATGTATGCGAATGTTGGGCCCGTTACCAAGGAATTGCCCATATGTATTTGCAAAGTTGAATTGCGCTATTAAGTTGACATGTGAACAAACAAAGGGAACACTTAATTAGCTTTATCTGTTTAGCAGGTAATATTCCGTAGTACACTGCTACAAAACCAGAGTTCGAAGCAGTGCACTAAATTTTGACCAAAAACAATTACAACATAAATCATGTCAGCCCAATCAAGATATTCCCTTAAGTATTGATGAGACGTTATTTTGTTATGGATATAAACGTCTTTTCATCTTTCACATACTCGCAAAACTAGCCAATACCCGCGGGTCAGTCCGCACGAAGAAAATACAACATAAAACTACTGCGATAAACCAATATATGATCCTGATAAAAGTACCGAGACCGTCCAGAAAATAGTCTTTGAATAATCGCAACAAATCGCGAAATGTTCGCATCGCGGGAATAACCACACAGTCATAATTAGAAGGAATGACATGCTGGATATTTTAAAACCGTAGGCTCCAATACTCCCCTGAAATATCTTTTTTTAATGATTTTGAAATAGCTCCATTTACTTTGCACACAGAGTGTATTAACTTTGGTAACATAAGGGGCATAAGCGAATCGAGATAAATATAGACTTCCATGTATCAAAATGCTGAGGATGCAAAAAGGAATAGATTTATCCATGCCCATTCAACCGTCCATCCATGTGCCGGTACACACTACAGCTTGAGTAAATATTGAGAATAAAATATTGCAATTTGGCATACGGGTTCCTTGGCTCTTATCTCCCATCGCTATTAAAAATGAGGGAAATCGGATGGTAACCACGCCCACTTTTTACGTATATAACCTTTCGGAAAACACATAAAACCTGATTGTTTAGTAAATAATTCATATAGAATGTTAAGATTTGATGTGTGGACTGATATTAAGACTCTTGATTTTTTTTTTTTTTTGAAAATGGGTGTGACATCGCCCAATTGTGATAAAGTCTTTTTTACAAATATTATTAATAATAAATCAAAAACCGTTAAACCTATCATAACAAAATTCGACAGAGAAAAGTAATGAACACAGAATGGCAATTCAAAATAAAAGCAAACTACCTTGTTTGTCCGTTGATATCGAACCAATTGTTGATTTTATTGGAGAGATTGTATTCCTATTTATACAAAATTATTCTAAATTATTCTTATCGTCGCTGCGCTCACAAAAACAGTTATGTGTTTTCCAGTAGCTTTTCAGGAGATAAAAAAAACTAATTTCTGGTGTCCGTTTGCAAAATTTTGGAAAAGTCGTATTTTTGAAATATTTTATGGAAAGTATGTTATTGATGTGCGAAGGAAAAAATCATGTAGTTTAACCCATTACGACGTGATAAATATTTGCGCCGTTTTATAGCACATAGCTGCTTTCAAACATGATTCAAATTTGCTTTTGGCGGTAGGGGAATGTATGGAATTGTTTGCAAAATACTGTCGTTAGGAGTAGATGCAAGGGGAAAAGGTGGAAAATTGGATTAGTTAATTACCCTTTGCTCTCGCGATCTTTTCTGTGGACGTTATACCCAGAGCAGCTTTGCAGAGCAGATATTGCTATGAGTATGGTCTCTTGGATTATGAAGTCAACTATCTCCGTGATCTTCTCAGTTAACCCATTACAGTTTAACTGCAGAATTCTGAAGTGCAAAGCGGGAGACGTCGTCACTCTGGGGTTAAGTGACGGGTGACTACGCCTGAGTTGCTGTTATGGCCCTGGTACTGGGCGTTCTTGGGTAAGCATTGGGGTACCCGGTGTAGTTGGGTTTGCGGCCTGGCGCAGGCTACGGGACGGAGTTGGGCGTGAACAGCAAGGAGCCACAAAAGATTTATAAAAGTCACGAGGACGTCGGGTTTTGGGGTCTAGCCCAGAACATCCTGTCCGATGCAACCATCCCTTCCACGTGACACACTGACAAGAGTGTGACCGTCCTAAAAAGATTATTCTCCGGAAAACGGAGCAGGATAATATGACCCAGTCCCTCTGCAAGGATCTGCTGACAGAATGGCAATTTGTGCGAGGGACGCACCAAATTAAATGATGCTACACTGAAATGACAGCCCTTGATTGGGCAAAATCCCGAGTCCGGTACATAGAACAGGCTGCCTTGGGACGCATAATTTCCTCGCATTCTTCCTAGTCGTCCATTTTTTCAAACAAGTCATTTTCTTCATTGCCATATTATTCCATATTTAGATTTAAAACTAGAGCTTACGATTTTCGAGAAGAGATTTTTTGTGATTCTCGCCTTCTCATGAGATTCTCGAATCTCGAATTTCTCGTAAGGCTCGCGAGCTTCTCAACATTCAACTTAATCGATTCATTGGCTGTTGTATATAGAGCTTACGATTTCTTCTGGAGCACAAGCCAAAATGTCCGCAAAACCACAAGTATAAACCCCGAAGTGTATAGAATATTGCCAATGCAGCGACTGAATTGAAATTCGAGAATCTCACGAGCCTTACGAGTAATTCGAGATTCGAGGATCTCGCGAGAAGCCGTGTTCTTGATGTCTCGTTGAAAAATAAAATATTGCGAACAAAATTATATATATAATAAATATGTTCTGAGTTAAATGTCATTGGAGGCAATATAATCAACCATGGTTCAATTATAAGGTTGGCTCATCTCATCAGCTGATTTTATTTATTTCATTGCATGGCCGAAGGGATTGTCAAAAGGAGATAGCAAACTCAAAAAGAAACCAACACATTGGCAACATTTTCCTACACATACGAAAACTGCTAAGTTTTATGTTTCCATTCCATACCATTCGCACCAACACCAATACACAGATTTTGACAATTTGAACAGACATATTTTGTTGCTTTACAGATGAGCAAACCATATAATTGAACCATCATAATCAACAAAAAAGTCACAAGTAAAAAAAAACAAGTGTATAAAGCAATTAAGTAAGAATATCGAGAAGCTCGCGAGATTTACGAGTACTTCGAGACACCAGAAGCTCGCGAGAAATCGAGTTCTCTATGTAATATATACAGCATGTATTTGTGTATGTATATAGACGATTTGTAATTATTTTTTACATTGAAATCAAAGCACTTTCGCCAGCGATAAGCAAGTAAGTACATAACCGTTTTTCAGAGTACTTCTGGTACTGCGAGCACATTAGCTGTTTTCGATCACTTCTGAACCAAAAGAGATATAAACAAGTAAGGAAGGATAAGTTCGGGTGCAACCGAACATTACACACTCAGCCGAGAGCTTTGGAGAAAAAATTAGGGAAAATCGCCATTTAGGAAAATGAACCTAGGGTAGCCCTGGAATGTGTTTGTATGACATGGGTATCAAATGGAAGGTCTTAAAGAGTATTTTAAAAGGGAGTGCGCCATAGTTCTATAAGTGGACGCCATTTCGGGATATCGCCATAAAGGTGGTACGAACAGTATTCCTGCCATGATTTCAAGGGCTTTTGATTCGCCCTGCAGAACTTTTTCATTTTCTTCTACTTAATATGGTACCCATTTTACAAAGTTTTTTTCTAAAGTTATATTTTGCGCCAAAAGCCAATCAATCGCAATGTTTCATCCCTTTTTTCGTATTTGGTATAGAATTATGGCATTTTTTTAATTTTTTGGAATTTTCGATATCGAAAAAGTTTTTAATACCAAGAGAAAGTGAGTTCAGATAAATACGTGAACTAAGTTTAGTGAAGATATATCGATTTGTGCTGAAGTTATTGTGTTAACGGTCGAGCGGAAGGATGGACGGTCGACTGTGTATAAAAACTGGGCGTGGCTTCAACCGATTTCACCCATTTTCACAGAAAACAGTTATCGTCATCCCTTTACCAAATTTCGCAAATGGGTAAATTTTTGTTCGACTTATGGCATTAAAAGTATTCTAGAAAAATTAAATGAAAAAGGGCGGGGCCACGCCCATTTTAAAATTTTCTTATATTTTTTTATTTTGTTGCACCATATATATCATTACTGGAGTTGAATGTTGACATAATTTACTTTTATACTGTAAAGATATTAATTTTTTTGTTAAAATTTGACTTTTAATTTTTTTTTTTAATTGGGCGTGTTCGTCATGCGATTGTGCTAATTTTTATTTAGAGCACATATAGTAATAGGAGTAACGATCCTGCCATGATATCTTTAACGACTGCCAAAGTATAGCTTGTCAAACTTGTAAATTTACTCCTATTAAAATTGGGCGGTGCCACGCCCATTGTCAAAAATTTTACTAATTTTCTATTCTCCGTCATAAGGTCAACCCACCTACCAAGTTCCATCGATTTATCCGTCTTTGGTATTGAATTATCGCACTTTTTCGGTTTTTCGCAATTTTCGATATCGAAAAAATGGACGTGGTTATAATCCCATTTCGTTCGTTTTAAATAGCGATCTGAGATGAGTGCCCAGGAACTTACATACCGAATTTCATTAAGATACCTTAAAATTTACTCAAGTTATCGTGTTTACGGACGGACGGACATGGCTAAATGAATTTATTTTTTCGCCCAGATAACTTTGATTTATAGAAGTCTATATCTTTCTCGATTAGATTATGCCGTTAAGAGGTACCGTTATGCGAACAAAATTAATATACTCTGTGAGCTCTGCTCAGCTGAGTATAAAAAACGGCAGTTGGTGGCCAAAAATACTTCCAGTAGAGATATCAACGTGAAACTTTGGCCACGGCTTTACAAATATGTGATAATTATTTTTTCGAAACATTGGTGCGGGTGATACCTTTATACCGACCCACAACCACCCATTTTCACCGCATGCATACAAAAAGTGATGTGACGGGAAAAGTGGTAAGATGCGTATGTCGCAAATGCAATGTTTAATAGGATTAAATAAAGAAATTAAAGTTATTAAAATATCTTGCATACATAACAATAACAAAACAACAAACACACACAAAAGTTTACATTTGTATATCGTCGACTGGATAAAATAATGTCGTATGTTACATGTGGGCACATATAACATACGACAATGATTTATCACGTTGACGCTATCAGAAAACTGTCGCAAAACATAGTTAGTGGCAAAAAGTGGCAGCTGATATTACCACTTTAGAATCTTCGAACTTTGACTAATAATAAGATGAGGATCGGTGAGGAACCTAACTAAAACTTTAGCTGAAATTGAAATATTTGTGCAAATAAACACTAATAAAAGCACTGGTGAAATTTTAAATAAAAAAAAAAAAACGCAAAAACTAAAAACAGTAAAATTATTTCAAAATGAAGTAAATACCTTTGAATTCAATATTAATTTCTGCTTTGTCAATATAAAGATATTTTATGTATTTTTAAATAGCTTAAACTTGCATTTTATTTTTAACTTTGCTCACACTGCGAAACCCAACTAATACCATAACCTCACTTTTAAAGCTATTCTTAAAGAGTACAGTTCGAATACAACAAAAAGCAGTATACCTTTTAAAAGGCTGTTCTAATAAGAGATACTAGTGACACATTTGGTGACAAAGTTTTCATTTAGATTTTTTTATTTTTGGCCTATGGAACCAACCACTGTTCAATGTACTGAGTGGAATGGCATAGCACGAGTCAAAACATATGTATGTATAAATTAATGAATATGTATGTAGGAATGACATTTATTTAATTACATAATTAAATTTTGAGTTTGTATACATATGTTTACATAATTGCTATGGTTCAGTGACATTGTTATTTTGTTTATTCATTTGGTGGGTGTCAATAATTTGAGACATAATTTTAAGTTGATTCCAAAGAGAAATAAATTTATTCGTTTATGTTTTTTTCTTTCGCCTTGTTTGCATTTGGGTTTTACATGCGTACATATTTATACTCAGCTGAGCAGAGCTCACAGAGTATTTTAACTTTGTTCGCATAACGGCAATCCGTAATGGCATAAACTAATCGAGATAGATATGTATCGAAATGATCTGAGCGAAAAAAGAAATTTATTTAGCCATGTCCGTCCGTCCGTAAACACGATAACTTGAGTAAATTTTGAGGTATCTTGATGAAATTTGGTATGTAGGTTCCTGGGCACTCATCTCAGATCGCTATTTAAAATGAACGAAATCGGACTATAACCACGCCCAGTTTTTCGATATCGAAAACTTCGAAAAATCCATAAACTGCGATAATTCATTACCAAAGACGGTTAAAGCCATGAAACGTAGTAGGTGGGTTGACCTTATGACGTAGAATAGAAAATTAGTAAAGTTTTGGACAATGGGCGTGGCACCGCCCACTTTTGAAAGAAGGTAAGTTGAAAGTTTTGCAAGCCGTAATTTGGCAGTCGTTGAAGATAACATGATGAAATTTGGTAAGAACGTTACTACTATTACTATATATATGCGCTAAATAAAAATTAGCAAAATCGGATAAAGAACACGCCCACTTTAAAAAAAAACTTTTTTAAAGTAAAATTTTAACAAAAAATTGATTATCTTTACAGTATATAAATAAATTATGTCAACATTCAACTCCAGTAATTATATGGTGCAACAAAATACAAAAATAAAAGAAAATTTCAAAATGGGCGTGGCTCCGCCCTTTTTCATTTAATTTGTCTAGAATACGTTTAATGCCATAAGCCGAACAAAAATTTACCAATCCTTGTGAAATTTGGTAGAGGCTAAGATTCTAGGACGATAACTATTTTCTGCGAAAAAGGGCGAAATCGGTTGAAGCCGCGCCCAGTTTTTATACACAGTCGACCGTCTGTCCTTCCGCTCGGCCGTTAACACTATAACTTGAGCAAAAATCGATATATCTTTACTAAACTCAGTTCACGTACTTATCTGAACTCAATTTGTATTGGTGTAAAAAATGGCCGAAATCCGACTATGACCATGCCCACTTTTTCGATATCGAAATTTACGAAAAATGAGAAAAATGCCATAATTCTATACCAAATACGAAAAAAAGATGAAACATGGTAACTGGATTGGTATATTGGCGCAAAATATAACTTTAGAAAACATTTTGTAAAATGGGTGTGACACCTCCCATATTAAGTAGAACAAAATGAAAAACTTCTGCAGGGCAAAATCAAAAGCCCTTGCAATCTTGGCAGGAATACTGTTCGTGGTATTACATATATAAATAAATTAGCGGTACCCGACAGATGATATTCTGGGTCACCCTGGTCCACGTTTTGGTCGATATCTCGAAAACGCCTTCACATGTACAACTAAGGGTCACTCCCTTTTAAAACCCTCATTAATACCTTTAATTTGATACCCATATCGTACAAACACATTCTGGAGTCACCCCTGGTCCACCTTTATGGCGATATCTCGAAAAGGCGTCCACCTATAGAACTAGGGCCCACTGCCATTTAAAATACTCATTAACACCTTTCGTTTGATACCCATATCGTACAAACATATTCTAGAGTCACCCCTGGTGCACCTTTCTGGCGATATCTCGAAAAGGCGTCCACCTATAGAACTAAGGCCCACTCCCTTTAAAGATACTCATTAACACCTTTCATTTGATACCCATGTCGTACAAACGCATTCTGGAGTCACCCCTGTTCCACCTTTACGGCGATATCCCGAAATGGCGTCCACCTATAGAACTATGGCCCACTCCCTTTTAAAATACTCATTAACACCTTTCGGTTGATACCCATATCGTACAAACGCATTCTAGAGTCACCCCTGTTCCACCTTTATGGCGATATCCCGAAATGGCGTCCACCTATAGAACTAAGGCCCACTCCCTTTAAAGATACTCATTAACACCTTTCAGTTGATACCCATGTCGTACAAACGCATTCTAGAGTCACCCCTGTTCCACCTTTATGGCGATATCCCGAAATGGCGTCCACCTATAGAACTATGGCCCACTCCCTTTTAAAATACTCATTAACACCTTTCAGTTGTTACCCATGTCGTACAAACGCATTCTAGAGTCACCCCTGTTCCACCTTTATGGCGATATCCCAAAATGGCGTCCACCTATAGAACTAAGGCCCACTCCCTTTTAAAATACTCATTAACACCTTCCATTTGATACCCATACTGGTCCACCTTTAAGGAGACATCCCGAAGTGGCGTCCCCCTATAGAACTATGGCCCACTCCCTTTTAAAATACTCTTTAATACCTTCCATTTGATCCCAATGTCATACAAACACATTCCAGGGTCCCTAGGCCATTTTCCTACATGGTGATTTTCCCTTATTTTGTCTCCAAAGCTCTCAGCTGAGTATGTAATGTTCGGTTACACCCGAACTTAGCCTTCCTTACTTGTTTGTTTTGAGTTTTTATAAAAAATGTTATGACATGAGTAAGCTGGAATAATTCTAATTACTTAAGCGTATGCTTTTGTACTATGATTTTCTTATTATTTACATTACAACTATTTTGTTTATTAATAATTTGGTTTTATAGAAGGTTAAGCCAATTTTTATGACGTAATATTTTCTTATTCTTTTTATTATTTGTGCTATCGCTATTTTCTACTCTATGGGGAATTAATGTAAAATTATTTTTGCTATCAATTTTTTACTCCAAAGGCCCTTTGTATCTACTATCTAACTTATGTCCGGTTGTATCTTTGACTAATACAAAATCTCTTATATTTATATCCTTACTGTGACTATTTCTATCATAATTTATTTTTCGTTTTTCTTTCGATTCTTGTACTATCTTCGGAGGTCCTTCGGAGGTGTCTCCGTTATGATCATAGGTTCCTTCACATGTCTATTAATTTTATATTTATTAGAGTGGATGCAATTTTTTATTTATTTTCTTACATCGTTTTTCATATTTTAACGAATTTACTGCAAATCCTCTTATTTGCCCTTTTGCTGGGTTCGTATCGCTAAACTGTTGAATAAATAACTCCAATATTGAATAATGGAAAAAGGCCTTTATTAAAATACTTCACAATAACACTCAAACTGTGCAACGAATAGCTTAATAACCAAACTGATAGCTTAAATGAAACTCTACTATTCAAAATAATACTGCTATAGCTCGCTAGATAGCGCTTAATCGAAACTGCTTGACAGCTCAAATCAAACTGAATTACAGAGCCTCTACATCTGTCGCCTTTTATACTCTTTGGTTTCCTCGTTCGCATTTTCTAGAATCTACTAGCATTGTCCATGAGCTCTCAAACTTCTCAGCTATAACTAAAATTACACAATTTTATATATCTTCTAGGCGCTTCCAGAATCTACTAGTCCAGTAGCTCTCAAACTTCTCAGGTGTAACTACAATTGCACAATTTTATAGTTTTTCTCATTGCATACTTATAGGAGTATCTCAGATATATGCATGTGTTAGTGCATTGACTCTCCGCTGCTCGTATACGTAAATGGTACATATATGTAGACGCAGTTGTTGTTTCGTTTATGTAGATACATAATGATTGAATTATTGATGTGCAATCACGACACTGCTTAGCATCGGCTTAGAGACGGCAGCACCCTTTAGTTTTGTAATATTCGTAACACTGCCCTCCACCTAAGTCTGATCGTCCCGATCAGACAAATCTCTCAATCTAAACGCTGCTAGCATCGCCAAATGTACCACTTTTCTACTCCGTGGTTTCTCTATGCTTTGTATGCGGTAGATGGTATCACTGATCTTCTTCACAACCTTGTACGGGCCTTCCCAACTGCGCCGAAATTTGGATGTACCACTTTTCCGCCGGTGAAGGTTGTATAACAGTACCAAATCTTCCTGCCGGAACCTGTGTTTCATCTTACTACTCATTATCCTGGATCGTTCCCTCGCACTCTGTTGCTTGGCCAATGAAGAACTACTTCGCAGAGCTTGCGTTGGAAGGATTTGCTTTGCATAATCAGTATCGTTCCGACGCTTCACAACAGTAGTGCGCTCTGGCTTGAAACTACCCTCGCATTCTTTCTCGGAAAGTCGTTGCTTCGTTTTCCTCCGTCTTTTAGGTTTTGTCAATGCCAGTGTTTCTCTCGCAGGTACTTTTGATTTTGATTTATTTGGCCCATTCGATCTACCAACCTTTGCCTTTGACTTTCGTGGTCTTTGTCGAGTCTTTTCCACCAGTACCCGATTACTGCTGAACCCTTTTTCCAAACTAAAGTTAAGTGGTATATCCTGGTTCCTATAGCGCATAATTTTTCTCCGCATATCGATCCTGATGTCATGGTCAACCAAGAAGTCCACTCCCAATATGACTTCATCAAAGATCTCCGCCACAACGAATTTGTGTAGAACCATGACTTTTCCAATTAATACCTCACATACCACTTCGCCTTGGACTTGATTATACTGGCCTGTGACCGTACGCAACCTTGCTCCAGGTAATGACTTTACTCTCCTGTAGACCAAATCAGATCGAATCAAGGAATGAGATGCCCCCGTATCTACAGTCAGTACACGCTCTTTAGCATCCACATTCCCTCTGATGGTAAGACTGCTTGATTTCCTTCCAATCTGCGACACAGATATCACAGGACATTCAATAGCCGGGACAAGTTTTCGTTCTTTACATCCGACACGCTCTTGCTCATTTCCGCCAGCTTTGCGTTTACGGCCACCCACATTGTTGGAACTATTAGGACCAAGATCGCAATGACGGGCAATGTGACCTGGGTTGCCGCACTTGAAACATTTAATAACTCCGGCATTCTTCTGTTGAGATCCCTTCAGTGCTTCCAAAATTGTGTCTACCCACTCTGGCCTTTCTACTTCCACACGGCGTGCTTTGAAAACTGGCTTACACAGAAGCGACGCTGTTTTCTGAATCAGAGCATGCGATACCGTTTCAGCAAATGTTAGTTTTGGATTCGCATATGTAGCCCGCTTCGTTTCCACATCTCGTATGCCATTTATAAAACTCTGGATTTTTACCCTCTCGGTGTACTCCACGGGTGCGTCCGCATTTGCCAAATGTGCCAACCTTTCAACATCCGAGGCAAACTCCTGCAAAGTCTCATTCGCTCTTTGGTGGCGGTTTTGCAACTCAATTTGGAATATCTGTTTCCTATGCTCGCTTCCATAACGTCTCTCTAAAGCGCTCATCAATGTTTCGTAGTTGTTCCGCTCGTACTCTGGGATGGTCTGTAAGATTTCCACAGCTGGTCCTTTTAAAGCTACGAACAATGCAGCAACTTTATCTTCAGCATTCCATTGGTTCACTGCTGCGGTCTTCTCAAACTGTAGCTTAAAGACCTGAAAAGGAACAGAACCGTCAAAGGATGGTGTCTTTACCTTTGGATTACTCGCTGAAACAGCTGGGCGATTTAGTTGTAACTGCTCCATACGGCCTTTTAAATCATCTACTTCTGTCTGAAATTGAGCCATTTTTGCATCCTGCGCTTCCAGTTTTGATGATACCTGTTCCAAAATTTCTGCCGACATTTCAGATATACGTGCCTCTTGCGCTTCCAATTGAGATGCCATATATGTCTTTTGGTCTTCCAGTTGAGATGACACTTGCGACGTCATTTCTGAAATACGTGCCTACAGTGATTCCAGTTGGGATGCCATATATCTTCTGCTCTTCCAGTTGGGATGCCATATATGTCTTCTGTTCTTCCAGTTGAGTTTCCATCTTGGATGTTAACTGTGTCGACATTTCTGAAATGCGTGCCTCCTGTGATTCCAATTGTGATGACATGTTGGTAGATATTTGTGATGACATTTCGGACATTTGTGCCGATATTGCAGCCAATATCATATTCAGGTCTGTGTTCGCCATTGTCTGAGGTGTTTCTTCTATTTTTGTTATTTCCTCGCCATCAGGATGAAAGTCATACTCTTCCACATCAATTCCTTCTGCTTCCATTGCCTCTCGTAGCCGTGCCTGGAGTTCAAGTTTAACCCCGCTTGTATTCAATCCTCGGCTCTCCAACTCCTTCTTTAGTTGCTGGATCTTCAATTCACTGAACTTTGCCATGTCCTTGTTGTCCTCTGGAATTTATTCAACAACTAGCCTTTACCCGCGGCCCCGTCCGCAAGGCGAAAATAAAATATATGTGCTATTCGCGTTAGCCTGCTTATCAAGTTATCTGTTTAAAATTTTGTTTTCTGTCTAATGCATTTTATTTTTGTAATTGAGTAAAAAAAAGAACTAAATGAGCTGATAACCTGATAGGATCCCAAATGATCCCGAAATTATCCAGAAAAAGCTACGAAATGACCCCCACGCTATCGCGGACGGATCCCGAAAACCATCCAGAAATGCCCCGAAGGGGTCTCCAAAAGTTCGCGGAAAAGTCCCAAAAAACCCGAAATGACAACGACACGATTCTAGACGTATCCAGAGAACCGCACAGAAATGATCCCTGAAGGTAGTCCAAAATGATCCCGAAAAGGTTCCGAAATGACCATGACGGGCTCCCGGGCGGATCTCAAAAACCATCCAGAAAATATCCAGGAAGGGTCCCTAAATTATCCCGACATACTCCAGAAAAAGTTTCGAAATGGTTCCGAGGGGATCCACGACGGATCGCGAAAACCATACAGAAATGATTCCGGAAGGGTCCCAAAATGATCCCGAAATAGTCCGGAAATGACCAAGATGGGATCCCGCACAGATCCAGAAATGATCCCGGCAGGGTCCAAAAACGGCATCCCGGACGGATCCAGAAATGATTTCGGAAGGGTCCCCAAATGATCCCAAAATGGTCCCGAAATGACCCTAATGGATCCGGCAAACCATCAAGAAGTTATGCCGGAAGGGTCCCCAAATGATCCCGAAATAAAACAGAAAAAGTCACGAAACGACCCCTTGAGGATCCCCAAATGATCCCGTATTAGCCCCGAAAAGGTCCCGAAATAACCCCTACGGGATCCCGGACAAATCCCGAAAACCATCCAGCAATGATTCCGACGGGATCCCTAACGGATACCGAAAATCATCCAGAAGTGATGCCGGAAAGGTCCTCAAATGATCACCTAATAGTCGCGAAATGACCCTTAAGGGATCCTGGACGGATCCCGTAAACCATCCAGAAATGATCCCGATATAGTCCCGAAGAAGTCCCGAAATGACCCTGACGGGATCTCGAACTCATCCCTAAATGACCCTGACGGGATCCCGGACAGATCCCGAAATCCATACAGAAATTATCTTGGGAGGGACCCCAAATGATCCCGAAAAAGTCCCGCAATGATTCCGACGGGATCCTGAACGGATACCGAAAACCATCCAGAAGTGATGCCGAAAAGGTACTCAAATGATCACCTAATAATCCCAAAATGACCCTGCCGGCATCCCGGACTGATCCTGAAATTCACCCAGAAATGATCTTTGGAAGGTCCCAAAATTATCCCCAAATAGTCTCGGAAAAGTCCAGAAATTACCCTGACGGGTTCCCGGATGAATCCTGAAAGCCATCCTTAAATGATCCCGAAAAAGTCCCGAAATGACCCTGACGGGACCCCGAAAGGATCCCGAAAACTATCCAGAAATGATGTCGGAAAGGTCCTCAAATGATCTCGTAATAGTTCCGAAGAGACCCTGATGGAATCCCGAACGGATCCCGACAACTCTCTAGAAATGATGCCAAAAGGGCCCGCAAATGTTCTCGTATTAGTCGAGACAAAGTCCCGAAATAACCCCTACGGGATGCCGGACGAATCCCAAAAACTATCCAGAAATGATGCCGGAAAGTTCCTCAAATGATGCCCTAATAGTCCCCAAATGACCGTGACGGGATCCCGAACGGATCCCGACAACTATCCAGAAATGATGCCGAAAGGGTCCGCAAATGATCCCGTATTAGTCGAGAAAAAGTCCCGAAATGACCTCGACGGGATCCCGGATGAATCCCAAAAACCATCCAGAAATGATGCCGGTAGGTATCCCAAATGATCCCGAAATGGTCCCGAAATGACCTCGTCGGCATCCCGGACGGATCCCGAAAATCATCCAGAAATGATGCAGAAAAGGTCCCCAGATGATCCCCTAATAGTCCCGAAATTACCCTGATGCGATCCCGGACGAATCCCGAAAACCATCCAGAAATGATGCCGAAAGGATTCCCAAATGATCCCGTATTAGTCGCGAAAAAGTCCCGAAATGACCCCGACGGGATCCCGAAAACCATCCAGAAATGATGCCGAAAGGGTTCCCAAATTATCCCGTATTAGTCGCGAAAAAGTCCCGAAATGACCCCGGCGGGATCCCGGACGGATCCCGAAAACCATCCAGAAATGATGCCGGAAGAGCCCCCAAATGATCCCGAAAAAGTCCCCAAATGACCCCGACCATATCCCGGACGGATCCCGAAATCCATCCAGAAATGATGCCGGAAGAGCCCCCAAATGATCCCGAAAAAGTCCTCAAATGACCCCGACGAAATCCGGGACGGATCCCGAAAACCATCCAGAAATGATGCCGAAAGGGTTCCCAAATGATCCCGTATTAGAAGCGAAAATGTCCCGAAATGACCCCGACGGGATCCCGGACGGATCCCGAAAACCATCCAGAAATGATGCCGGAAGAGCCCACAAATGATCCCGAAAAATCCCCAAATGACCCCGACGAGATCCCGGACGGATTCCGAAAACCATCCAGATTTGATGCCTGAAGAGCCCCCAAATGATACCGAAAAAGTCCCCAAATTACCCCGACGAGATACCGGACGGATCCCGAAAAACATCCAAAAATGATGCCGAAAGGGTCCCCAAATGATCCCGTATTAGTCGCGAAAAAGTCCCGAAATGACCCCGACGGGATCCCGAAAAGCATCCAGAAATGATGCCGAAAGGGTTCCCAAATTATCCCGTATTAGTCGCGAAAAAGTCCCGAAATGACCCCGACGGGATCCCGGACGGATCCCGAAAACCATCCAGAAATGATGCCGGAAGGGTCCCCAAATGATCGCGAAATAATCCCGAAATGATTCCGGAATAGTCCCGAAAATGTCCCAAAATAACCCCGACGTGATCCCGGACGGATCCCGAAAATATACAGAAATGATCCCGGAAGGGTCCCAAAATTATCCCGAAATAGTCCCGAAAAAGTCCCGAAATTACCCCGGCGGGATCCCGGACCGATCCCGAAAACCATCCAGAAATGATCCCGGAAGGGTCTCCATATGACCCTTACGGGATTACAAATAAAGTGAAGCTAATTATAAAACCATGTTAATAAGGCAGCAGGCGCATTGGAGCGAATGAGAAGTTACATAGAAACATACAGGTAAAGCTAATAAAAGCGTGCTAATAAAAACAATTGAAGGAGAGCGGATGGCGGGAGGAGAAGGAGAGGACCACTGATCATTTTTCCAAAATTGTTTAGATCTCGATCTGTATGTACCAGATACCAAAAACTGTTGATTTAGGAAAAAATGTATATTGAGTTATAACAATTTATAGATTTTACACCAGAGGAGGAGAGAAGGGGGAGAGGGGGGCGGAGGGTGTCACTGCTCATTTTGTAAGCCCTCGATTTATTTGACCCATTGAGTCTGTAAAATTGGTGAAGGCCCGTATACGTAAAGTTATACGGTGTAAAAATAATTAAAAAGTAATTGTTCGAAGGGTTCGTGGGAACCCCACCCCCTTTCCATGTTCGAAAAAAATTTCGCTAGTAGACTATTGTCTGTGTCCCAAATTTCATCAAAATCCGTGTAGCCATTCTGGCGTGATTCAGTCGCAAAGACGAAAAAATATAATAATTAAATTATAACCGTTCCTAGGGGGCGGGGGCCACGCCCCTTTTCAATATGTGTGCAAAATTTCATCCAAATCGGTCTAGGCGTTCTTGTGTGATTGAGTCACAAAGACAAACGTCTGGACAAACATCCAAACATCCAAACATTCAAACATCCAAACATCCAAACATCTAAACATCCAAACATCCAAACTTTCCCATTTAAAATATAATATTAGATATTAGATTCCTCTTCTGACACCAATTGTAACGAATTTACTGCAAATCCTCTTATTTATCCTTTTGCTAGGTTCGTATCGCTAAACTGTTGAATAAATAACTCCAATATTGAATAATGGAAAAATGGCCTTTATTAAAATACTTCACAATAACACTCAAACTGTGCAACGAATAGCTTAATAACCAAACTGATAGCTTAAATGAAACTCTACTTTTCAAAATAATACTGATATAGCTCGCTAGATAGCGCTTAATTGAAACTGCTTGACAGCTCAAATCAAACTGAATTACAGCGCCTCTACATCTGTCGCCTTTTATACTCTTTGGTTTCTTCGTTCGCATTTTTTAGAATCTACTAGCATTATCCATGAGCTCTCAAACTTCTCAGCTATAACTAAAATTACACAATTTTATACATCTTCTAGGCGCTTTCAGAATCTACTAGTCCAGTAGCTCTCAAACTTCTCAGCTGTAACTACAATTGCACAATTTTATAGTTTTTCTCATTGCATACTTATAGGAGTATCTCAGATATATGCATGTGTTAGTGCATTGACTCTCCGCTGCTCGTATACGTACATGGTACATATATGTAGACGCAGTTATTGTTTCGTTTATGTAGATACATAATGATTGAATTATTGATGTGCATTCACGTCACTGCTTAGCATCGGCTTAGAGACGGCAGCACCCTTTAGTTTTGCTAATATTCGTAACAATATTTTTCCAGTAGAATTTTTGTCTTATTTTGTTAGTCATGCGATTTATTTCTGGGAGGCCACCAAAAACAGGGTCGTTATGATATTTATGAAGAATTTCTTAAATTTTTTCAACATTAGTCATCTGCATAACTTCTGGAGTTAATGGAATTGTTAAATTTTTGACAACTTTGGTACCTATTTTCTTAAATTTGTCCACTAGAGTATAATTATTTTTAAACAATTCATCTCCTAAGGAAAACTGTATTTTTACAAGTCATAGATTGCCAGCTTTTTTCATAAGCCTGGTAGAGAATTGTCCTAGGTCAATTTTATCCCCAACAATTAGGTTGCTTTTATTTATATTATGCTACAAATTTTCTCTCCTTTTTATACCCAGCTGTACTTGTAGACAGGGTATTATAACTTTGATTGGATAACGGTTTGTTATACAGGTATAAAGGAATCGAGATAGATATAGACTCCATATACTAAAATCATCAGTATCGAAAATAAATTTGATTGAGCCATGTCCGTTCGTCCGTCCGTTAACACGATAACTTGAGTAAATATCCAAATCACCAAATTTGATACACGGGCTTATCTGGACCCATTATAGATTGGTATTGAAAATGAGCGAAATCGGATGATAACCACGCCCACTTTTTATATATATAACATTTTGGAAAACACAAAAAACCTGATTATTTAGTAAATAATACGTCTAGAATGTTGAAATTTGACGTGTGGACTGATATTGAGACTTTAGATAAAAATATGAAAAAATTGTTTAAAATGGGCGTGGCACCGCCCACTTGTGATAAAATCAGTTTTACAAATATTATTAAGTATAAATCAAAAATAGTTATACCTATCGTAACAGAATTCGACAGAGAGGTTGCCTTTACTATAAGGAATGTTTTGAAGAAAAATTAACGAAATCGGTTAAGGACCACGCCCACTTTTATATAAAAGATTTTTGACGAAAATAAAAAGCTATATCTTAGCAAAAAAGAGCTTTGTATCGATAGAATTTTACTTTTTAAATTGAATTACAACATTAAATTGGAAAACACTAAAATATTTGAAAATGGGTGTGGCACCGCCCCTTTTATGACTAAGCAATTTTCTATGTTTCGGAGCCATAACTCGAAGAAAAATTAACGGATCGTAACAAAATTGTCTACACATATTTTCCTTATAGCAGAAAATATTTGTAGTAAAAATGGACGGGGTGGCCGCCGTGGTGTGATGGTAGCGTGCTCCGCCCACCACGAAGACCCTGGGTTCACGCCACGGTCAAGGCTACATCAAAATTATAGAAACAAGTGTTCAAGCGAGCGATTAGCGCACGCACCTTTTATTGAATTTGTACCCTGTGAATTAATAACCCTAATCACCACACCACGGTAACACACCCAAACTTTAAATGCGTGGTTGGCAACGCGTGCGCTACTCGCTCGCCTGAACGAGCATCAGCTGTCAGTCATGTTGACATTTTTATATTATATCTTTTTTCTTACATATAAATTGAATTCGATTCGGGTTGTTACATGGTTCAATTATGTACAGGTTGGCTTATCTCATCAGCTGATTTTATTTATGTCATTGCATGGTCGAAGGGATTGTCAAAAGGAGATGGCAAACTCAAAATGAAACCAACACATTGGCAACATTTTACGTACACATACAAAAACTGCTAAGTTTTATGTTTCCATTCCATACCATTCGCACCAACAAAAATACACAGATTTTGATAATTTGAACAGACATATTTTGTTGCTTTACAGATGAGCCAACCTGTATATAGTTGAACCATGGGTTGTTAATCCTCCCGGTTCGCCAAAAAGAACAAAACCCGCCTGTTTGAATTAAAATCCGATTTTTCTATCAATTATATTTATAAAGTTTAATAAACCGAGCTTGAAGTTTGTAGTTTAAATACGCGCCTTTTTTTCATCAACTTTGTGAAAGTTAATAAGAACGCCGTGCGAAATAACCCTAACTAGTGGACATCAGCGTACTGCAGACATCTACGGAAGAAAAACAGTTCACACAAGTTGTGCAAGAAATTTGATTGCGTTCCACGCTTTTCCGGAAGCCCCGAGCGCCACCCTCGTCACCGTCGTCAACATCACCAGCATTGCCGTCCGAGCGAGCATTCCCGGTAGCTACAGCAAAGGAGCTGTAGAACAAGTTTTTTCAATTAGAAGAAAATTTTTCGAAGCGGGGTCGCCCCTCGGCAGTGTTGACAATCACTCCGAGTGTATTTCTGCCATGAAAAGCTCTCAGTGAAAACTCATCTGCCTTGCAGATGGCGTTCGAAGTCGGCATAAAACAAGTAGGTCCCGTTCCGCCAATTTGTAGGAAAAATTAACAGGAGAACGACGCAAATAGGAAGAGAAGCTCGGCCTTAAATCTCTTCGGAGGTTATCGCGCCTTTCAGTTATTTTAATTTTTTATTTTAATAATGGATAGGAGCGGTTAAAGACCACGGCAACTTAGATATAAAACAAGTTTAAAAGGGTCGTAGACTAGAATAATAAGCTATAACTTAGTAAAAACAAGTAAGGAAGGTTAAGTTCGGGTGTAACCGAACATTACATACTCAGTTGAGAGCTATGGTGACAACATAAGGGAAAATAACCATGTAGGGAAATGAACCGAGGGAAACCCTGGAATGTGTTTGTATGACATGTATATAAAATGAAAGGCATTAAAGAGTATTTTATGAGGGAGTGGGCCAAAGTTCTATAGGTGGACGCCATTTAGGGATATAGCCATAAAGGTGGATCAGGTTGACTCTAGAATGCGTTTGTACGATATGGGTATCAAATGAAAGGTGTTAATGAGTATTTTGAAAGGGAGTAACCCTTAGTTCCATAGGTGGACGCCGTTTCGAGATATTGCCATAAAGGTGGACCAGGGGTGACTCTAGAATTTGTTTGTACAATATGGGTATCAAAAGAAAGGTGTTAATGAGTATTTTAAAAGGGAGTAATCCTTAGTTCCATAAGTGGACGCCGTTTCGAGATATCGCCATAAAGGTGGACCAGGGGTGACCCTAAAATGTGTTTGTACGATATGGGTATCAAATTAAAGGTATTAATGAGGACCAGGGTGACACAGAACATCATCTGTTGGATACCGCTAATTTATTTATATATGTAATACCTGCCAAGATTTTAAGGGTTTTTTATTTCGCCCTGCGGAACTTTTTCATTTTCTTCTACTTAATATGGTAGGTGTCACAACCATTTTATAAAGTTTTTTCTAAAGTTATATTTCGTGTCAATAAACCAATCCAATTACCTCACCATGTTTCATCCCTTCTTTCGTATTTGGTATAGAATTATGGCATTTTTTTCATTTTTCGTAATTTTCGATATCGAAAAAGTGGGCGGGTCATTGTCGGATTTCGTTCATTTTTCATACCAAAATAAAGTGAGTTCAAGTAAGTACGTAAACTAAGTTCATTAAAGATATGTCGATTTTTGCTCAAGTTATCGTGTTAACGGCCATGCGGAAAGACAGACGAACGACTGTGTATAAAAACTGGGAGTGGCATAAACCGATTTCGCCCGTTTTCACAGAAAACAGTTAACATCATAAAATCTATGCCCCTACCAAATTTCAAAAGGATTGGTTAATTTTTGTTCGACTTATGGCGTTAAAAGTATCCTAGACAAATTAAATGAAAAAGGGCGGAGCCACGCCCATTTTGAAATTTTCTTTTATTTTTGTATTTTGTTGCACCATGTCATTACTGGAGTTGAATGTTGACATAATTTACTTATATACTGTAAAGATATTAAATTTTTTGTTAAAATTTTACTTTAAAAAAAATTTTTTTTAAAAGTGGGCGTGGTCCTTCTCCGATTTTGCTAATTTTTATTAGGCGTACATATAGTAATAGGAGTAACGTTCCTGCCAAATTTCATCATGATATCTTCAACGACTGACAAATTACAGCTTGCAAAAATTATAAATTACCTTCTTTTAAAAGTGGGCGGTGCCACGCCCATTGTCCAAAATTTTACTAATTTTCTATTCTGCGTCATAAATTCAACTCATCTACCAAGTTTCGTCGCTTTATCTGGCTTTGGTAATGAATTATCGCACTTTTTCGGTTTTACGAAATTTTCGATATCGAAAAAGTGGGCGTGGTTATAGTCCGATATCGTTCATTTTAAATAGCGATCTGAGATGAGTGCTCAGGAACCTACGTACCAAATTTCATCAAGTTACCTCAAAATTTACTCAAGTTATCGTGTTAACGGACGGACGGACGGACGGACGGACATGGCTCAATCAAATTTTTTTTCGATCCTGATTATTTTGATATATGGAAGTCTATATCTATCTCGATTCCTTTATATATGTACAACCAACCGTTATCCAATCAAACTTAATATACTCTGTGAGCTCTGCTCAACTGAGTATAAAAAGGTTTGAATCAAAGATATTTCACTTATCAAGTGATATTGTAAAGGGACATGTGGAGACATTTATTTTAAACGGGTGGTATTATGTAGAAAAGTAATTTATCGCAAATGAAATGTGCAATTGAAGTTCACGCTATATAGTATATAATGTTCGGTTACACCCGAACTTAGACACCTTTCTTGTTAAATATATTTCGTATCATAATTCAATCACTAGTGGTTTGTTTTCCAATAATGACAGAGCTCTGACACTCCCAAATTGAAAAATCTGAACGGGTTGCTTTTACGAAGTAAGGAAAACGGGGAATAATACAACCCACTTCAGTGAAAATTGTAGTAGAAAAGTACCTTTGGTAGTACATTAGTACCCTGCAAAAACGCTTCACGTCATTTGACTAGTCATTGTGACTTTCTGCAGCGGTTATATTCATAGTCACGTTTGCATGGGCGTGATGAACTTTTGTGACCAAATTTTCCGTTTCGTTTCCACTTATAGGATGTGAGCATAGCACTGTTCTGCTCACACACGGCACAATGCTCGTCAAATGGCGCTCATTTCTTCAGTCATTTCACTCTACATTTTCGAGTTTTTTGACAATAAAGTTTACTGCGATTTTACCATTTATATAACCGCCATATAACTTGAATTTTACCTGCCGATTTACTACACCTGAAGCAGCCATATGAATAAAATATGAACCAACAAAATTGAATTTTCAATAATTATTATTTTCAATATTATTAAATATGTACATGAAATTGGAACTTAATTTAATACAGTTCATATAAAAAGGAAGTAAGTACTTTAATAATAAATAAACTCGCTTAATTGGTTTTTGTTTTCCAATTGAAATCTTTTCTAAGCGAGCAGAAAATAATTTTAAGCTTTAGAAAAAACTCCAATTATTTGAATAATCTACAACTTAAAGCTTAGTAGAAATTCAGATTAGGTTTACTCCTTTTTCAGATCAAGAATATTTAATTCAAGCAATAATTCTGCAACTCTTAGCAGGATTATTGATTGGTTTCAAGTCTAATTCCGACAGCAATAGGATCACGTCATACCTTATTATATTAATTGGTTTTTGTTTTCCAATTGAAATCTTTTTAAAGCGAGCAGAAAATAATTTTAAGCTTTAGAAAAAACTCCAATTATTTGAATAATCTACAACTTAAAGCTTAGTAGAAATTCAGATTACTTACTTACTTACTTACTTAATTGGCGCTTAACCGTCTAAACAGTTATGGCCGTCCAACAAGGCGCGCCAGTCGCTCCTTCGCTCCGCCAACCGGCGCCAATTGGTCACACCAAGGGAGTTTAAATCGTTTTCCACCTGGTCCTTCCAACGGAGTGGGGGCCGCCCTCTACCTCTGCTTCCATAGGCGGGTTCCGATAGAAACACTTTCTTGGCCGGAGCATCATCTTTCATTCGCATAACATGGCCTAGCCAGCGCAGCCGCTGCGTTTTAATTCGCTGGACTATGTTGATGTCTGCGTATAGCTCGTACAGCTCATCATTAAATCTTCTTCGGTACTCGCCAACGCGTAGAGGTCCATAAATCTTTCGAAGAACTTTTCTCTCGAACACTCCCAAAGCCGCTTCATCTGCTGTTGTCATGGTCCATGCTTCTGCCCCATATAGCAGGACGGGTACGATAAGTGACTTGTAGAGTATGATTTTCGTTCGCCGAGAGAGGACTTTACTTTTCAATTGCCTACCTAGTCCAAAGTAGCATTTATTGGCAAGATTGATTCTTCGCTGGATTTCAGTGCTGATGTTGTTGCTAATGTTGATGCTGGTTCCCAAATAAACGAAGTCTTTTACTATTTCGAAATTATGGCTGCCAACAGTAGCGTGGTTGCCAAGGCGCCTATGCGCTGACTCTTTGCTCGATGACAGCAGGTACTTCGTTTTGTCCTCATTCACCATCAAACCCATCTTTACCGCTTCTTTTTCCAGCTTGGAGTAAGCAGAACTAACAGCGCGGGTGTTTAGGCCGATGATATCAATGTCATCAGCATATGCCAGTAATTGCACGCTTTTATAGTATATTGTTCCAGTGCGGTTAAGTTCTGCAGCTAGTATAATTTTCTCCAGCATCAAATTAAAGAAATCGCACGATAGGGGGTCACCCTGTCTGAAACCTCGTTTAGTTTCGAACGGCTCGGAGAGGTCCTTCCCAATTCCGACTGAGCTGATGGTGTTGCTCAACGTCATTTTGCACAGCCGTATAAGTTTTGCGGGGAAACCAAATTCAGACATAGCGGCATATAGGCAGCTCCTTTTCGTGCTGTCGAAGGCGGCTTTAAAGTCGACGAAGAGGTGATTTGTGTCAGATTGGGTTTACTCTTTTTTCAGATCAAGAATATTCAAAGGTGTCGTGGAATCCGATTGCTGTCGTAATTGATGAACTTAAAAATGTACGACTAGTAATTGAGTCAGACTTATTATTGTTCTAAATCTAATCATTCAAGCAATAATTCTCCAACCCTTAGCAGGAGTATTGATTGGTTTTAAATCTAATTCCGGCAGCAATTGTATCACGACATCCCTTATTATATATGCACATGAAATTGCAACTTAAATTAATACAGTTGATATAAAGAAAAGAAAGTACTTTAATAATAACATAAACTCTCTTAATTTTTGGTTTTCCAATTGAAATCTTTTCCTGTGCAAGCACATCGCTAACCTGTGTTGGCAAAATATATGATTATACTGTCTTCGATAGATAGTCGGGCGAGCCGCTACTCGGCGAAGTAGAGATGACCGTTGTGTCGGTGGCTGCAGTTACAACAGCAGTTTCTAACTTAGCACCATCCATACAGTGTGATGAATGATTCACTGCCTTTTCCAATTGCTTGGAGCCAGCAATTTTTGCTGTTTGTAAAGCTTTAGCTGTAATGCAAATATATAGATGGGTTAAAGTGGTTTTCGTATGTTATTCAACAACTCACCCTATACCATCATCACAGCCTTCTCATCGATTTTGAATATGTGTACTGTTTCAGTATTCAGACCCAGTTCGTTTGGTGCAATATTTTCGATTTGATGAATATGTATACTATCCGTTAGGCAGACAATTAGGTGCGTTCGATTCATTCATATACTGTGGGTATTTGAGCCGTAGACGAAATGGCAGATATTTTGATTCTTTTTGAAGTGTAACATTTGTAAAAAGTTGGGTTTCTCTGCTGTTCCATCACCACTAGAGAGCTATTGAAGAAACGCTCGACCAAGATAATATGTTGCGATTTACGCGCATAGATTTCTTCCACCTTGTCACAGTTATTGATGGAGAAAATGCGAAAGCCATATTTACCATCCTATACCGAAATGGAACTGTGGAGGAAGAAACATTTTATAAAATTTAATAAAATCAAAAAATGATTGTTGTGCTAAAATGGGGTAAAGCCGTGGTTACTCACGAACGTACGTAGAAAAAACGTGTCAGCTGACACGACCTATCTTATGAGTGTGCAATGTAAACGAAAACTCACCGACGTGCAACGCCCGTACGTACGTAGCCCGGAACGTAGAAATCAAAACAAGTTTGATTTTTTCCGTAAGAACGTGTCAGCTGATCGCTCTCTCACTAGACAGAGTTGCCTAGTAAACTTTTGTGCGCTAATTTTTGACCGTTTGCAATTTTATGCAAAAACGCCTAATTAAAGTTTGAAAAATTGTGAAAATAATTCGAAATAATTATGTAAAAGTGCTGATTATAAATATTTAATCTATTTATACTTATTTAATAGTATTCCGGCCTTTTACAATATCAAAAATTAAATTGGAAAAAGTTGATGTTTCCATAAGCATACATGCAAAATGGTCAATGGCAACAGTGCTTATCTGTAAACAATACACACACAAATATCTTATGTACATGTACACAGACGCACACATTGATTCCTACGGGCTTGAGAGTTCGGTCAAACGTGCTTCGTACGACAAACGTCCTTATGTACGGCACACGTCGGTGGGTAACTGCCGCATAACGTATTGTATATTAAAGTATAGCGAAGTCTCAGCGGCTTTGTCCTGGTCAAAACTGAGTTTGAATAGGTTTTATTCTTCATTCTTAGAAACATGTATGAAGGTACCTGGTAAGATAATAAAAATCCTCAACGCTTTTTTTTGCAATAACTTAAAAAAACTCATATTCAAACTTCTGCTTAACTTCTACATATCAATAGCTACCTTTACCACCAGGAGTCACTATTGCTTCTACGCCTATGCTATTGTTTCCTACATCGATGAGCTTTGTAATAAAAAAAAAACAGTTGTCTCTCCAATCTCTCCAGTTTTGTCGCCTCGTGAAACCTGATATTGTCACCAACCAAATCATCGGTGACCTTATTTAAAACATGGCCGCGCGAAATGTCGACCATATGACATTACCCTACCGACTGTCTTACACCTTAAAATTTTGGGTGTGACTTTCGATCAGGATCTACATCTTGGAGAGCATGCACTAGTAATTGTAGCGAAAATCCAGAGCTGTAACAAATATTTAATATAATTCGATAAATCGGCAGTACTTGGGGTAAATATAAATAGACGTTTGCATGGTACGCGTCCCCGATATGGTCGCCAAGCCTAAAGGTTACTCACTGGAAGAAAATACAGGCCTGCCAAAATGCTGCCCCCAAAACCGCTACGGGCTGCCTTCTTATGTCCTCGGAACACCACTTGCACAATGAAGCGCGAAAACTCCCAATAAGGGAAAGAAATGAAATGCTAACCAAACAGTTTCTGTAGAATACCCAGAAACCTGGGCATCCCAAGAGAAATCTGATTGTTGATCCAACACCGCTTAGGGGCTTAAAGAGTAATCTCCGTAAGCATTATGAGGAAATACGACACCTGAGAACTCAGCCGTATGAAGCAAAAAACACAAGCAGGTCCTCAGTGAACTCCACAAACAGGCGTCGTACTTTTATGCTAGGAATTGCCCGGTGAATCCAGTACCCAAAACTTGAGGAAGAGGACCAAATACTCCCCAGGGAAAAGCGAGTCACTCTAGCTCAACTTCGTTCTGGATAATGTAACAGGTTAAACTCTTACCTATCCAGAATCAACCCCGACATACAAAATGTATGCCCCGCTTGCAATGTGTCCCCACATGACACCAACCATCTCTTTAATTGTAATGTGGAACCAACGCCTCTAACACCCCTTTCATTATGCTCCACCCCTGTTGAAACAGCTGATCAGTTTAACGCCTTACAGGTCGTTGGCAAAAGAAACGGCATATACGACCAGAAGGCACTCGAAGACGATGCCTCAAAACTACAACCAAAAGCAATAATTATCATTTCACTGACACAAATTTTATAGTTTTTTCTTCAATTTAAGATTAGAAATTTTTTTCAATTTGTATTTTGACTTACCAGCAACAACAGAATCATGTTTAATTGTACGCCGCACAATCATTATAGGATGATGTAACGAAGCTCAGTTTCTTCCAAAAATTGTTCGGCACCGCCACGTAAAAGCAATGTACATGTTCTAGCATTAACGCAACCTTTAAATAATTATAAACTATAAAAATGAAATTAATGTCAAACCCACTATCAAACCTTGGAAAATGTTGAAACGCTCACCACCAACCTGACGTTCTTCAAAGTAATCACATTGACCCAAAACACTTGAATTAATATCATTAGCTGTAGTCATAACAGCACCACCACAAGCTTTCATTCTACGTTTCCAATCTTCTGGTACATGAACAGCACAGAACATATCACGATCTGCAAAATACTGTGTAGCAACATCAATTGGTAGTTTAGAAAACACAACATTGGCGCCTTACTTAGCTAGTTTATTGTACAGTAGACGCCATTCAGCATCAACAATTTTCTGATACTCTTGGACATTGGAGGACGTTGCTGTCGCAGAGCATTTTTCCCATAAAGCACTTTGTTGTTCCTTTGATTGGCGCTTCGACATGTACAGCCGTGTCATATTTTATCATGGATAATTGTAATGCTTTACGTATAGCTTTAATGATGATACCTGCATGCACGCCTTCCTCAACATATGGCTTAACTTGTTTTAAGATTTCACATGCTTAAAATACTACTGAAGTGGTGCCATCGCCGACCTGATGAGAGAAACATTTTTATTCTACACATTCTAATATAACGAAAAACTTACCTCAGCATTTTGATATTTGGCGATGTCTCCTAGAGTTTTACGGCTGGATTCACAATATCCAATAGTTTCATAATGGTTGCCCCATCATTTGAAATTGTGGCCTTACCACTGGAATCAACAATATGCTTGTCAATACTACGTGAACCCAATATAGTGCGTACAGCGTCCACAATTGAATGCGAGGCATTGATGTTGGATATGAGTTGAGGTATACCTTGAGAGCTATCGGTACCCAAACATTTTTTACACAAATACTCTTGTACCCAATACAAGTTCAGGACGTTCATATTTATCGACACGCTGTCCGGTGTGGCCCAAATGTTGGAAATATGCAGTTGGCACTGTTGAGAAAAAATATGGATCAATGAACACAAGTAAAAGTGAAAGATTTTTTTTTACCATCTCTTGTTACTTTACACATTAGACATTGGAAACGACGACCAGCATCTACAAGTTGCATATGAGCCTTGCAACGATTACATCTAATTGCACCCAATTCACCAAAATTTACAATGGGTGGCTCATATTCACCCTCAACCGTGCGTGCCATTGGTGAGACGGTAAGTGTAATGGACAAAGCTGTTGTTTTTAATAAATCAGCTGTTGCAGGTATGCAATACAAAGACGACCTGCAGAGAAGAAAGATCAATGTAATTGCCAAACAAAACATTAATTTCGATTATCGATACCTAACGTAACGTGGCGAGGAGTTACCCTGATCTTCTACCACATATTTTGTGGTCACCAATGGTGGTAATAAACCCTGTTCATTAGTAATAAAAGCACCACCAGCGCTATTTTTATTTTCAATGATAACGCTTATCGGATTTGGCATCTGATCGGGATCTAAACGGCGTTGGGCTTGATCATACTGTTGCGGCTGTTGATATATACCAGTAACAGGTGCAGGTGGTTGCTAAAGAAAATAACACAAAAATAATCATCAGCAAATTTGTAAATTATTATTTGTATTAGCATACATTATAACCAGGACGTCCGGACGTGTCCGGGTATTGGGGGTTGACCCGGCTTGGGTGGTTGACTGAGCATTGGCGTCTGTCCAAGTTGTATTGGTGGCATCATTTGACCCATGTAACTACGTGGTGCACCTTGTTGTTGTAGAGGATAACCTGGATGGTGAGGTTGTGGTGGATAGCCCGGATTTTGTGGCATTGGCAGATAGCCAGCCTGGGAAGGTTGTTGCTGCTGCTATCGTGGCATTGCATAACCCGGTTGCTGTTGTGGTATATACCTTGGTATAACTGGATGTGTTGTCATTGCCCCACCTGGTTCAGTTGATGCGGTCGGCATACCTGGAGGACCATGTTTCTCATGGCCACCAAATGGCTGGTGCATATGGTGTTAAGGTGGCACTTGACCGGATTGTGACTGCATTAGACCAGACTGTCGTGGCATTGGACACGATTGCGTGGAACTTTCTATTCACCTGTGTGCTGGTGTGGAGCTGCAACACCGCCTGCACTTGATGTTGGTGGTGTAGCTGAAACTGGTGGTTGACCAGTCTAGAAAAATAACAATATGTATTAAACACAAAGTATGAGGCAAGCCAGGTATATTTGCCCTATTTATAGTCATCTGATTGGGACCACCATGTACAGTTTTCCCTGGCGGTGTCGTTGCTGGAGGATTTCAGCAATTTGATCCTCTTAAATGATTATTGCCAGGATTTTAGCAACTTGATCCTTTTTGAATGATCACTGCCAGGATTTCAGCTGTCTTCTACGGGTAATAAAATAGTTAAAAAAATTTTTTAAGTTAAACGGTTTTATTGAAATCAACTAATACCTAGGACCACCTAATTATTTTCTAGCTTTTAGTATTATTATTACTTCATGTAAGTATTGTTTTCAATAAAACCGTTTAACTTAAAATTTTTTTAAAATTATTTTATTTTCAAGTTTTTATTCTTTATTTAATTGCCTATTATTTCTCATTCTATTTAGTTCATTTAGTGACTCATTATTACACTGACTCTTTCCTGACAATTTGTTACAATATAAGGCCTGAATACATAATCCTTCCAAAGACTTTACTCGACTCTGCGCCACGTATGCTTGTCCCTCCTCCAACTCCAAAATATTTTGATGTCACTTGAACCGGACGGTATGTAATATTTGTTCCAAATATGAGTTAAATCGGACATCATAGGTCGCTTTCTATTCATGTATGTATTATGTGTTCCAAATATGGACCAAATCGGACCACAAATACGACTTTTTTGAATATCTCGATCTTTGTGCCACCCAGCAGCGATTTGTTTTCATAGGTTGCTTTCTATTCTTGTATGTATTATGTGTTCCAAATTTGAACCAAATCAGACCACAAATACGATTTTTGTGGATATTTCGATCATTGCGCCACCTAGCGGCGATTTTTTTCATATGCCGCTTTCTATTCTTGTATGTATTATGTGTTCCAAATTTGAACCAAATCAGACCACAAATACGATTTTTTAGAATATCTCGATCCTTGCGCCAGCTAGCGTCAATTTTTTTTCATATGTCGCTTTCAATTCATCTGTGTATTATTTTTCCAAATATGAGCCAAATCGGACCACAAATAAGATTTTTGTGGATATCTAGATCCTTACGCCACCTAGCGGAGATTTTTTCATAGGTCGCTTTCTATTCTTGTATGTATTATGTGTTCCAAATATGAGCCAGATCGGATCACAAATACGATTTGTGTGAATATCTCGATCCTGGCGCCACCTAGGAGCGATTTTTTTTCATATTATTGCATTGTCATCGGCTTTTGCACTATATTCCAAGTTTCCAGCTTGTAGCTTCTCGGGAAGTTACTAAAATTGCAATTACAAAATTCGTGCCAGCCAGCCAACCAACCAACCAGCCTGTCAAGTCTAGCTAAATAAAACCGTTCAAAAATAACAGTCTGCTTATTACAATCGAGGCAGGATCGCCATGTAATGAAGACAGAATGGCAATTCAAAATAAAAAAAACTAACTTGTTTGGCCATTGATATCGAACCAATTATTGATTATATTGTAGAAATTGTATTCCTATATATACAAAATTATTCTAAATAATTCTTATGTACTACATTACATATTTACATTAATACTTACATACTAAGTGTACAACATATAATCATGTGTATTTGTTAGCGAATTGTATAAATACATATATATATATATTAACAAAATAAATATATATAAACACAAATATAAACAAAAGCATGTAGTGAGCAATTAGTCGGCTTCAAGCTGAAATAAAAGAAGCTTCAAGTTACGAAGCAATGTGGAATGGCATAGCACGAGTCAAAATATATATATATGTAGGAATGATGAATTTCAAGACATGCTAGAGAAGTTGCCTTTACTATGATGCTTCGAAGACAAATTAACGTAATCGGTGAAGGACAACGCCCGTCACTTACCCTTAGAGTGACGACGTCTCCCCACTTCACTTCAGAATTCTGCAGTTCTTCAAAGCCCATCACGATCTATGGCATTCAAACCTGCAGGCGGACAGCAGGGGTGAGATGTTGGCGGATCAAATAGAAGAAACGACGTTCTGCAAAATAAACGGAGACGCCCCCACTCGTATGTTATGAAGCTGTCACAGTTTGTCAGATATATCAATCGCGAACGCAGGACTCGTAAACTGCCTCAACTGGCAGTCGATGGTAACATTGGCATCTTACCACCCGCCTGTACTTATTTCGTTTCAGCGAACCGCCAACTTCATCGTCACCGAAAACCGCACTTTCATAAACTTTTAAAAAGGAAAGTGAGATGAGTACAAATCCCTTACAGACAATGTAAACGCCTTGTTACTAAAACTACCGAAGTGTAAGTTCATGCGTTTTACAAGGAAGTCCTTCCAATCCCACGATTATGCTATTGGCGATTATTTAATCAATGAAGTCACTAACTTTATTGATTTAGGGGTTACAATGGACCCAAAACTGGATTTTAAATTTCATATTGAATCTTGTGAGAATAGGGCTAAAGGTACTTTGGCTTTCGTTAAACGTTGGTCTAAAGAATTCAATCACCCATACGTTACAAAAACTCTCTTTATATCGTTGGTCAGGCCTATTTTGGAATACGCTTCAATAATTTGGAATCCGCGTTAGCAGGTTCATTCTGACAAGCTGGAATCGGTCCTGAAAAAAATTTTGCCTTTTGCTTTAAAGCACTTACCATGGGATCCCTCAAAAAATCTTCCCCTCTACTGCAACTGGTTAAAAGTATTACAGTTACCCACGTTACAGAGCCGCAGGGAGATGCTTGGCGTCTTATTTATTGTAAAACTAATAAGAGGGTCAATAAATAGTCCATTTTTGCTTGCTGAAATCAAGTTTAATGTTCCAAGTAGGCCATCTAGACATTTTATTTCAATTTTTGTAGCTACAAGCAGATCGAATTATGAAATGCACGAACCACTTCGCTGTTTATGACATGATTTTAATAAACACTTTAAAAATTTTGACGCCTATTACTCGTTTTTTAGTATTAAAAAACATATTTTATATATCTATACTCAAATTTATTCTGTTTAAATTTTGTCTACTATTAATTTGTTCTATTGTTGTCAATTTCATAAATTCTCGCGTGCCCCTTCCGGGAAAACAGCTCCATCATGAGTACTCTGTGTGAGGTCTTTTTGAGATACTTACAAGAATTCATTTACTACGTTTTAACTTCTGTTTACTTCTAAGTTTTGAATTTGAAATTGTCAAGCGTTTAATTAAATACTGTTTAAATATTATTTTAATATATTGCATATGTTATTTATATCGTACATTATATCTTTAAAATAAGTGTATATTTGGTCCGATTGATTGTTTAATTTGTAGAATGATAAATAAATTAAAAACTAAAGCCAAAGCAGTGGGCCCATACGGCATAGCCCATGATACAAATATTACAAGGTAAAACCGGTGAGAGCCAAAATGACGTTTAAAAAAATTTTAAAATTCTCACTGCTCTCACATTTTTATTTTGGTTGTTTTCGTAACAAAAATATAACAAACTGTAATATATTTGGTAATTTATACGACAGCATGACACTCTTACTTAATACACGTCCAAAAATATCAAGAGGGTTATCAAAAGACGCGTTTTGGATCCAGGATGACGAATCCGGAAGAGGGTCTATCAGGAGATATTTGCAAAAGAAATTGAAACCACCCACAAAAAAATTTAAAATATAAGTGTTTTGCGCGGATATAGTTTTGGTCTCCAAACGGGTGTTGGACCCACCCAAGGTAATTTTTTTAAGCTCAGCCAAAGGCCGCAAATGCAGAAAGGTGTTCTGCGCAAAAATACTATAGATTCTAAATTCAGAGCACTCCGGGGTAATTTTTCGGGTTTTCGTTAATATATTTTGAACGATCTAAAATGTTTATTTTCCGCCTTCGGATTATTGTTGTCGCGGTCAATACGAGTCTTTTGACACCTCTCTAGGTATTTTTGAACGCGTGTTACCTACCAGTGGCTTGCTGCCGCATAAATTACCATATATTTTTGCATTCTAACATTAATATTATGATATTTTACCCAAAACCGAATTTTTTATTGGTGGAAATGACTATTTTTGGGGGGAAAGAAATCTGAGAATCAACGGTCAACCGCATTACAGAATTTTCAATTCAAGAATTGTATTGTGGTTTCCCGCAAAAAGAAGCATCAGGCTGCGATCCTCTTCTGAGGAATTTTCTTCAACAAATTGTTTAGAAATTTATCTTCGTCCGCGCGACGAGAAGAAAAACCCGACTTACCGCCAAGGTGTACATACGAGATACATATCTACTAATAATAACAATTTGGTGTGATATATATCTGAGGCGATTAAGGTCTAGCTGTCCATCCAATTCGAAGGCTACGTATCGTGTATTCGTTTTTCTACGAACTGGCTCACCTAATACATGTTTTGTGCCGACCCAAAACTTTATATGCTAAGGCGGACGAACTTTTGGTGCCAAGGTAATGCCGGGGGTCATTTAATACCATTTATACAAATTTTCTTACATATTTTTGATGGATATGCTAACACACTAGCTCTACACCACGGCGGCAGATTTTGACCGCTCAGCCGGTAAATTCAGCCTCCACGAACTATTATACTCCAACTGGAAGATGATGTTTAGCTAAGCTGCGAAGAGCAACAGCGTTTTTGCTGGCGTGGGCAAGTTATGGGAAGATCTCCACTGGGTTCGGAGAAGCAGGTGGGGAAGACTTTGATCTTTCTTGGTGCCCCCTGTTGGCGTCAGTTATCGCGAAACAGGTTTAGCTGGAGTGACTTGTCACGCAACGACGTGCATCTCCTAAACGGTTAAGCGCCAATTAAAAAATGTATCTTCCAACCGCGAGGAAAAGGATCAAAACAAACCAAAGCATACCCCCACGATAATTTTTTGCCGCAGTCGCAAAGACACTTGAGACTGCTGATCTCTTATAAAGTGAAGTTTCAGCATATTTAAGGATTAAAGACGTATCAACCAAGTGAAGAAGGATGGATGAAAAATCAATAGGGGTGGTCTCCAACATTCGCTTCTTAATTAAGGCCTTTTCTTGTGTCCCTTTGCAAAAATAGGACGTGTTGAGGCATCCACTATACTGGTAACTAATTGTTTTGCCATATACATAAAAACGCATTTCAAAACTTTTCGAAATAATTTTTCTCTTACTTCATAAGCATTTTATTTTTTGGCATTTAAAAAAAGTGAAAAATGTCAAACCAACAATTTTTGTGTGTTTTCTTTGGTTTGGCATTTCTATAAAGTTTAAGAGAGTGATTTTAAAATGTGTTTAAAAATGAAAAAACCATTATGGCCGCCAAGAAGAGTAAATGGTTTTACCTGGTAATATTTTTATCATGGCATAGCCACGCGGATGCTTAAAAACGTAGGTTAAGAGGGTTTAAAATATTTAGCACATGTCTTCAATCTGTCCCTTTCCACCTTTGTCATCCCCGAAAAATGGAAAATGGCCAAGTGGTCCCGCTACTAAAGCCTAGGAGCCAGCTAACATAGGAGATTCTTATCGCCCGATATCTCTCCTATCGCCAGTAGCCAACACACTTGAAGCCATTCTGCTCCCCTACTTTATAGCAAATTTGCAACTAGCCTATCATCAGCATGACTTTTGAAAACTACATAGCACAACCACCGCGCTAAATGCCATTAGCACCCAAATAAATTGTGGTTTAAATCAAAACCCCCACCATAGGGCAGTACTCGGAGTGTTAGACCTGTCAAAAGCTTTTGATACCGTCAACCATGGCACGTTACTGCAAGACTTTGAAGGGTATACCCTTCCTCCAAGTCTTAAAAGGTGGACCGCAAATTATCTATCCGATCGGCAGGCATCGGTGCAATTCAGGAACGCAACATCAAAAGTCAAGAATATTAAACGGTGGTGTCCTATCCCCACTGGCTACCTTCGCCACCAGAAGGAGTCGCTATCATTTCCTACGCCGATGACTGCACAATAATGGCCACAGGCCCAGTCCATGGCCCAATTTGCAACAAAATAAACGGCTACCTCCATGATGTGCCCAGTTGTTTTCGCTTCTCGAAACCAGACATTATAACCGACTAAATCATCTGCGACCTTATTTACAACATGGACGTCCCAAATATCGACCATTTTGAACATCCACGTCAATGGCTCTACGCTACCGACTGCCTTACACCCAAAAATCTTGGGTGTGACTTTCGATCAGGAACTATATTTTGGTGAGCATGCAGCCGCAATAAAATCCTCAAATCTCTTGCTTGTAGTACTTGGGGTAAAGATAAAGAACCGCTCATTACCACTTACAACCAATTGGCCAGCCGATTGCATGCTACGCGTCCCCGATATGGTCACCAAGCCTAAAGACTACTCACTGGGAGAAGCTACAGACCTGCCAAAATACCGCCCTCAAAACCACAACGGGTTGTCTTCTTGTGTCCGAGAACACCATTTACATAATAAGGCGAGAATACTCCCCATAAGGGAGAGAAATGAAATGCTAACCAAACAGTCCCTGTTGAATACCCAGAAACCTGGGCATCCCCACAGACATCTGATTTATGAGCCTTCACCGCCCTAAGCCTCTGGGCGGAGTCATCTCTGTAAGAATTATGAGGAAATAACGCACCTGAGAACACAGCCGTATGAAGCTAAAACCACAAGCAGGTCTTCAGTGAACTCCACAAACAGGCGTCGGACTCCTATGCCAAGAATTTCCCGGTGTATCCTGTACTCAAAGAACAATACCCAAAACAAGCAGAGGAGGAATGCAGGTTAAACTCTTACCTATCCAGAATCAACCCCGACATACAAAACATATCTCTTGTTTGCAATGTGTCCCACATGACACCAACCATCTCTTTAACTGTATTGTGGAACCAACGCCTCTAACATCCCTCTCATTATGGTCCACCCATGCTGATACAGCAAGTTTCCTTGGACTCCCGTTAGAGAACATTGATGACAATGTGATCGGTCGCACCCATTGTATTGGGCGAAGCACTGCTACAACAACAACAACAAAAAGGACCACTCCCCTTTTTATATAAAAGATTTTTGAAAGGTTCGTGGACGAAAAAAATAAGCTATATCTTTACAAAAATCAGCTTTCCATGCGAAATTATAACAAGAAAAAGGAAAAAGTTTTAATTTTTGAAAATGGGCGGGGTCCCGCCCCTTTTATTACCAAATAATTTTCTATGTTTCAGGACCCATAACTCGAAGAAAAAATGAAGGATCGTAATAAGATTGGGTACATATATTTACCTTATAGCAGAAAATATTTCTAGGAAAATTGGACGGGATCGGTTACAGACCACGCCCACTCTTATACAAAAGATGTTTAGAATGATCATAGACTAGAATAATATGCTATATCTTAGCGAAAAATAGTTTTGTATCACTGATATTTCGCTTAACAAGTTTTATTGTAGGAGCAAATTAGGAGACATTTTTTTTATTCCAATCAAACATTACAAAACATTTCTAGAGCTTCCATAAAAAAAAAAAGATCCCTTGTAACAAAATTCGAAAAATTAATTTATCTGAAATGAACTGTACAACTCAAACTCACGCTGAGTATATAAGATTCGGTTACACCCAAACCTAAATCCCTTACTTTGCTTTTGTTTATCTTTATTTTAATTAGCTGAACAAACATATTTTGTTCTATCAAAATAAGAAATTAAACGTACATACATATCTACATATAGATATTCTAGCGAGATGAAAAGACGCAGTTTGCTATAATTTTTCAAAACAAAATTTGTTTGTTTATGTATGTATGGGCGAATCCCAAAAAATGTCCATCACGAACCAAAATCAAAAGTGGTCAGACTTTATTTCTATCACTTGGGATTAAAGATCAAATATGTGTATGATGTGGAAATCAAATAGTTTATTCTTCCCCCCATCATGGACAGAGAAACATGATTTCAAAGAAAAGCCTCATCGATTTTGCAAATTTAGATGTTTTACTAACAAAATATAAGGTCCTTTCTTTATATTGTTTTTATACCCAGATCTATAATTTTGCTTTTAATAAAATTTTGTCTAGACTATTTAGCATTAAAAAAACTTTGGAAAACGGAGGTTTGATAAGTGGATCCTGTCCTTATCCTTATTATTTTGGTAGAAAGCAAACGTTGACTTGAAATTAAAAAAACTTTCAGATGTTAAATAGGTCTGTTTAATAAAATTTTTCCGGGAAGTTCGGGTAACATTTTTTATTGGCGTCTAAAATTTGTCCAGTCCATTAACTCTCCTCCATTAGTTGATCCATATATTGGCCGAAAACTTTTTTTTTATTTAGCCAACGAACAAAACTTATATGTTTCAGAAAGAGGCCATTTGTTGTTAATTTATTCTTGGAGATGTTAGAGAAATATTACAAAATATGACGATAATTAGAATTGTTGTATCTCTTTTTTAATTTATATATACAAAGGATTACATGAGGAAAATCAAAATTCTGTTTTTATATTAACAAGATATGAATTTTAAAGAGTAATGTAGGTTTTATTGGTTTAAACAACAATTTCATATGAAGACGCAAAAGGAAAAAGTACAAACTCGCTTGCATTTTTCTTGTGAATCTTATCTGCTTGAAAATATATATATGTATATTTTTCGACTAGAAATGGTTAAATGGGATTATCTTACTCGTATTAAATTTCAATGGATTTATTATATTCGTGAGCTTTTGAACGCAAAATTAGATATGGCCCCTTTAAATTTTTGATTTATTTTGTAATTTTGTTCTATTTCTTCTATAAAACTAACATTTAATGACCCAAAAATGTATGGAAGAATAAACAGAGGGAGAGTTATACGTTTCCGCTTATGAAAAGGGGGTTTTGGGCCCTTAGCCCGGATTTTGAGGGCGTATTCGAAATTCCAGGTATGGCGATTTTGTTTACTCTACTAGACCTAAAGCTTGATGTCTCGCAAATTCTATGAGAAAAAATTATTGCATCCGTTATGACGCATTCCTAACCTTACGCGAGATATTTCTGATTTCGAAAATATACGGGCACTGGGTCTTTATTTCTGTCTCTCACTTAAGGAATGTAAAATCTCCCTTTAGCTTCTTTAAGTGTTGCATATTTTCACAAGCATTAAAAAATTACTTCTATACCTGGCCGCGTCCGAACCTCATCATATATGGGCATATATGTATATGTACTTATATTTTTAAGGTACCCACAATTGTTGCTTCAAATATTTGTAATATCCACTTAGTCCGCTGCTCATGTTCTCTTTTATGCAGGTTGAAATGTATGCGAATGTTGGGCCCGTTACCAAGGAATTGCCCATATGTATTTGCAAAGTTGAATTGCGTTATTAAGTTGACATGTGAACAAACAAAGGGAACACTCAATTAGCTGATAATATTCCGCCGTACACTGCTACAAAATCAGAGTTCGAAGCAGTGCACTAAATTTTGACCAAAAACAATTACAACATAAGTCATGTCAGCCCAATCAAGATTTTCCTTTAAGTATTGATGAGATGTTATTTTGTTATGGATTTAAACGTCTGTTCATCTTTCACATACTCGTAAAACTAGCCAATACCCGTGGTTCAGTCCGCCCAAAGAAAATACGATATAAAACTAATGCGATATATGATATATGATCTTGATAAGAGTACCGAGACCGTCCAGGAAATAGTCTTTGAATAGTCGGAACAAATCGCGAAATGTTCGCAGTCGCGAAAATAACCACACAGTCATAATTAGAAGGAATGACATCCTGGATATTTTAAAAAGGTAGGCTCCAATACTCCCCTGAAATATCTTTTTTTAATGATTTTGAAATAGCTGCATTTACTTTGCACACAGAGTGTATTAACTTTGGTAACATAAGGGGCATAAGCGAATCGGGATAAATATAGACTTCCATGTATCAAAATGCTGAGGATGCAAAAAGGAATAGATTTGTCCATGCCCATTCAACCGTCCATCCATCTGCCGGTACACACGATAACTTGAGTAAATATTGAAAATAAAATATTGCAATTTGGCATACGGGTTCCTTGGCTCTTATCTCCAGTCGGTATTCAAAATGAGGGAAATCGGATAGTAACCACGCCCACTTTTTACGTATATAACCTTTTGGAAAACGCATAAAACCTGATTATTTAGTAAATAATTTATATAGAATGTTAAGATTTGATGTGTGGACTGATATTAAGACTCTTGTTTTTTTTTTTTTGAAAATGGGCGTGGCATCGCCCACTTGTGATAAAATCTTTTTTACAAATATTATTAATAATAAATCAAAAACCGCTAAAGCTATAATAACAAAATTCGACAGAGAGGTGTAATGGACACAGAATGGCAATTCCAAATAAAAGAAAACTATCTTTTTTGTCCGTTGATATCGAACCAATTGTTTATTTTATTGGAGAAATTGTATTCCTATTTATACAAAATTATTCTAAATAATTCTTATCGTCGCTGCCCTCACAAAAACAGTTATGTGTTTTTCTGTAACTTTTCGGGAGATCAGAAAAACTAATTTCTGATGTCCATTTGCAAAATTTTGCAAATGTTGTATTTTTGAAATATTTAAGGAAAGTATATTATTGATGTGTGAAGGAAAAAAACATGTATTTTAACCCATTACGACGTGATAAATATTTGCGCCGTTTTATAGCACATAGCTGCTTTCAAACATTTTTACAAAATACTGTCGTTAGGAGTATTATAAACTACTGTCGAAGGGGAAAAGGTGGACAATTGGATTAGTTAATTATCATTTGCTCTCGCGATCTTTTCTGTGGACGTTATACCCAGTGCAGGTTTGCAGAGCAGATACTGCTATGAGTTTGGTCTCTTGGATCGCTGCAATGCGGATGTTATGCCGCTTCATGAAATTAACTATCTCCGTGATCTTCCCAGTTAACCCATTACAGTTTAACTGACGAATTCCGAAGTGCAAAGCGGGAGACGTCGTCACTCTGGGGTTAAGTGACGGGTGACTACGCCTGAGTTGAGGGAGGCCAGCACGCAAATGTTATTGTGGCCCTGGGACTGGACGTTCCTGGGTAAGCATTGGGGTACCCGGTGTAGTTGGGCTTGCGGCCTGGCAGCATGGTGCGATAAAACCCGCCGGGGGTTTGCCGTCGCTGGGATCAGAACATTTAGGAAAGTGGCATCGTGCAAGGCAGGAGCTGCATGGAGCAGATGTTGGAAACATATATAAGTTAAGCAGTAATAACTGCTGATCACCCACGTTAAAGGTTCTGCTTTCTGATGTCCTCCATCTAGTGAATATTACCTAAAGCTGGTAGGCAAGTGAGCACCGAACACTGTGAGAGCGATCACTGTAGTTAACAGCGATAACGACATCATACTCATACTACTTTACATCCCAGTAGTTGTAAAAGAAGTGCGAACCATTTGCCATGACAGCGATCAGTGGATAACAACAGCAAAGATGATAGATAATACCATTATTAAATCTTTGAAAGACCATTCAATACCACTTGAAAAAATTATTGCTTTCACTGCCGACAGTTGCTCGGTTATGATGGGAGCAAAAAGAGGAGTGCAAGCAAGGCTGAAGCAAGTTGTTCCAAATCTGCATGTTAATGGATGTGTTTGTCACATTTTAAATTTAGCTTCAATGGCCGCTTGTGATGTACAGTGTGCTCTCTCTTAAACGGACACCCAAGAGACTGCCAAATTTGTCCGCTTATGAGAGGTGTTCGCTTATGAGAAAAGTATTATTGATGAATGTTTAAACAGTTTTATTTCCAGAACAAGAATATTAATACATACAAATAAGACTGAGTTAGGAGGTTCATAAAGCTTTGTTCATAAATTAAAGAATGAAGTTTTGTGTACAAAATATTCAAAATAATTGTACGGAAAGTTATGTTGTGACGTTTTTTGAACCTTTCCAGCCAGCCGGATGATGCACTAAAATCGTCGTAATTGAGTCTCACTGCAATTTCTTTAGCTTTGCTCCTTGTAAGTGCGCCTGACAGAGGAATGCTCTTATTTCGAGCCTTCACAAACCATTCGTAGCACAATCTATCAATATTAAGGCCTTTGGGCTTCAGCAAACTCCTTTTCCTCTTCGGGTTGACGTCTGTTTCCCACAAACTTAAAATTTGATCTTTGTTTTTGATAATGCTAGCAGCTTGCGTTTTGCTGATCTTACATTTCTTTGCCAACTCTCGTACACTTAGTTTTTCTTTCTTATGAATTTCAATGACATTAACTTTGCCTTTAATACTCAACACTACTTTAGGCATTGCGATTCATGTACGTACACACACAAGAAGATACTAACTACGTGTATGCAATAGGTACATACATTTTTATGTTTTTTACTGTATTGAAAACAGGTTCTTCGTATTTAAGAGATTCCCCTACATCCATGCACGCATTAGTGAATAAGCAACAGCTGTACGAATATGGCTGTCCGGTTATAGGAACTTACCCCCCTTTGGGGTAAAAAACAAGTGTCCGCGTCCTGTTATGGGAGGGTTGTCCGCTCAAAAGGGAAAAACTTAAAAAATGCTTAACGATTTTTTTGGTACTGACAAATTTGTCCGTTTATGAGAGGTGTCTGCTTAAGAGAGGTGCCCGTTAGGAGAGAGATCACCGTATTTCCCAACAAAATTGATAAATTTTTAAAAGACGTAAACTATCATTTTTGTAACAGCCCCCTTAGGAGGGCATACTTTCAGAGCTTTCAAGAACATTTCGGTACAGAAATGCATGTTATATTAAAATACACCCCCACAAGGTGGCTTTCCAGACAAGCAGTCATAGATAGAATTCTTGAGCAATGGGATGCCCTCAAGTATTATTTTAATTTTTACGTATTTGAAAATAAAAGCAGTAATCAAAATAGTAATCTTATATCTGAAGTTTTTCAAAGTCCTATTTTTAAAATATATTTTACATTTATTTCTTATATTTTAATAGAAATAAATAATGTGAATATAGAAATGCAGTCTGAAGATATTCGCATACATTTATTTATTACCAAATTAATAATTTTATAAAAAAATCTTATTTGGACTACAGTTCTATTTGGATGTTAAATATTGATTCAGACAAAAATCACTTAACCCCAGATGAAGTTTACTGCGGTGTTAATGTGGATATTATTCTATCAAACAACCCTTTCGAAAAAAAAGATTTAAGAGCTGTGCTAAAAAATTTTATGTACAATTTTGTAGTACTTTATTAAAAAAAGTAAATTTGAATGCGGCGGCCACCGTGGTGTGATGGTAGCATGCTCCGCCTACCACACCGAATGCCCTGGGTTCACACCCCGGGCAAGGCAACATCAAAATTTTAGAAATAAGGTTTTTCAATTAGAAGAAAATTTTTCTAAGCGGAGTCGCCCCTCGCAGTATTTGGCAAGCACTCCGAGGGTATTTCTGCCATGAAAAGCTCTCAGTGAAAACTCATCTGCCTCGCAGATGCCGTTCGGAGTCGGCATAAAACAAGTAGGTCGCGTCCCGCCAATTTGTAGGAACAATTAACAAGGAGCACGACGCAAATTGGAAGAGAAGCTCAACCTTAAATCTCTTCGGAGGTTATAGAGCCTTACACTTATTTATTTATAAATTTGAATGATAGAACTTTATTGTGGGCTGCAAAGTTTTCACCAGAAAGTATTGTAAGCGGTGAAGCAAATAGTATTGTGCCTTTAGTTATGGACTTGTTTCCGAAATCTGCATTTGATAAAATAGAGAAAATTAATTCTGAATTTAGAGCTTTAGCAAAGCATGAGAGCCTTAAAGAATTCAAGAAGTTAAATATATGCAGCTTTTGGGAAGAATTAAGATCAGCTAAAAATAAATTAAATGCGCAAATGTTTTCCAATATTTATAGAATAGTTCAAGGCATATTGTCGATTCCACATTCATCCACAAACGTAGAAAGGATATTTTCTATACAAAATTTAATTAAAACTAAGTGTAGAAATTGACTTCAAATACAGTTTCGAATTTAATAAAAACTAAAGAGTTGATGAAATAAACTAACAGTAATCGTCATAATATAGACACGAAAAAGCTTTTTGTCAACTGAGGTATTTAAAGAACTCAAGGAAGAAGAACTGTTAATGTAGTGATTGAAACATGAGTTATAAGTACAGATGTAGGCGACAATTTGTCAACTTTTATACCTGAATCTAAATCTTTTGCACCTAAGATGTTTTTATGAAATGTTTTTGCATTGAATGCAGCACTTATTTTTCTTTAAATATTAATTTTATGTTCCGTACTGGTACTCAGTAAAGAAACGTTTTTATATATGTATACTAGAAGACCCGGCAGACGTTGTCCTGCCCTAAATTTGGCCAATCTGCATACATTTTAATAAGCTTTTTCCGTCTGACTCTGCCTTCCCCCCTCTTCACTTTTTCCTAATCCTTTTATTCACTCCTCCATCCGTTTTTTCGCTTCATCTATCTCCATCTTCGTCTCATTCTATCTCTTTCTCAATCTCCTTCTCTCTTTTCTCTTCTCCCAATTTCTTCTCATTCTTCTGCATCCCTTATTGCCTGTCCCAGAAGGTGGTATGTATTTTATTCCAGTCCCAGCCCCAGTCCCACTCCGAGTCTCAGTCCCAGTCCTAGTCCTAATCCCAGTCCCAGTCCGTCTCTGGATAATATATTACTCTGTACTAGAGCACTCATCAACAGCTTTCATTTGATATCCATATTGTATAAACACTGTCTAGGCATTCACTGGCCTACGTTTTGGCCTCTATCTCGAGACCCTAGTCACCCAGGGGTATGAAAATTACCCTCTGCTAAAGCACTCATCCACAGCTTTTATTTGATATCCATATTCTATAAACACATTCTAGGGGTACCCGGGTTCACGTTTTGGCCTATATCTCGAGACCCTAGTCACCCAGGGGTATGCAAATTACCCTCTACTAAAGCACTCATCAACAGCTTTCATTTGATATCAATATTCTATAAACTCATTCTAGGGGTACCCGGGTCCACTTTTTGGCCTATAGCTCGAGACCCTAGTCACCCAGGGGTATGAAAATTACCCTCTACTAAAGCACTCATCAACAGCTTTCATTTGCTATTTATTTTCAGATTCTAGGGGTACCCAGGACCACGTTTTGGCCTATATCTCGAGACCCGAGTCACCCAGGGGTATGAAAATTACCCTCTACTAAAGCACCCATCAACAGCTTTCATTTTGTATCCATATTCTATAAACACACTCTAGGGGTACCTGGGTCCACGTTTTGGCCTATATCTCTAGACCCTAGTTACCCAGGGGTATGAAAATTACCCTCTACTAAAGCATTCATCTACAGCTTTCATTTGATATCCATATTCTATTAACACAATCTAGGGGTACCCGGGTCCACGTTTTGGCCTATATCTCGAGACCCTAGTCACCCAGTCTTACTTACTTAATTGGCGTTTAACCGTCTAAACGGTTATGGCCGTCCAACAAGGCGCGCCAGTCGGTCATTCGCTCCGCCAACTGGCGCCAATTGGTCACATCAAGGGAGTTTAAATCGTTTTCCACCTGGTCCTTCCAACGGAGTGGGGGCCGCCCTCTTCCTCTGCTTCCATAGGCGGGTTCCGACAGAAACACTTTCTTGGCCGGAGCATCATCTTTCATTCGCATAACATGGCCTAGCCAGCGCAGCCGCTGCGTTTTAATTCGCTGGACTATGTTGATGTCTGGGTATAGCTCGTACAGCTCATCATTAAATCTTCTTCGGTACTCGCCATCGCCAACGCATAGAGGTCCATAAATCTTTCGAAGAACTTTTCTCTCGAACACTCCCAAAGTCGCTTCATCTGCTGTTGTCATGGTCCATGCTTCTGCCCCATATAGCAGGACGTGTACGATAAGTGACTTTAAGAGTATGATTTTCGTTCGCCGAGAGAGGACTTTACTTTTCAATTGCCTACCTAGTCCAAGTAGCATTTATTGGCAAGATTGATTCTTCGCTGGATTTCAGTGCTGATGTTGTTGCTAGTGTTGACGCTGGTTCCCAAATAAACGAAGTCTTTTACTATTTCGAAATTATGGTTGCCAACAGTAGCGTGGTTTCCAAGGTCACCCAGTCACCTATCCTATATTTCAAGTTAGACCAAACTACACACGGGGTGCATAACAAATTCAAAATCGGTTCAGTAGTTTAGGAGCCCATTGGCCTCAATTGTGTGACACGTGTTTTTTATATATTTAGATAATTGTACGCCTCAATAATAATAAACTTCTTTTATTACTTTTACTGGAAAAATTTTCGTCATAAATCAATATTTCCCTGTTATACTACCTTTAATTTGCGTTAGAAAGTTTCCTGACTAAAACAATTTCTGGATAAAGAAGCAGAATAGCTCTAGTTTGGTTCAAATTCACATCCGAAGACTTTTGGTACACTTTTTATACATTTTTGGATGATTTGGTACTTTTTTTACCTCGTTTGGTACAAAATGAAAACATCCATTTATCATCCCTGATGCAATGATAAAAATAAAATCAGCTGATGAGATGAGCCAACCATATAATTGAGCAATGGCAAAGAGGATAGATAACCTATCTATATATCTATATCTATCCTCTTTTGCGTAGCTACTCAACTTCATGCAGGCGCCTCCAACGGAGTGAGTGACACGGTGAATGACAATGTTTTACATTCGGAAGAGTATATACGCACGCATGTATGTATGTATGTGCATATATTGCCAGACAATTCCTAGTCTTACAAAATTAGAAGAGGAATTGGCGATGACAAAAGAAACCAAAATAATATATGTGCATACATGAGAATTTTACAAACATACAATTGCACCTACATACCTTGTTTTTGGTGACCTACTTTACTTTGTAGGAAATTGATTTTGGATTTGTTTGGGAGTTTGCGGTAGGTCGGGGATTATGGTTTTTGAATTTTTTTTCTTTGTTTACACCTACATTGTACTTTATTTGAATTCTGAATCGTTAAACTTTAAGATATGGGCTGGTAGGATAGCGCATTAGGGTGGCTCAAAAAATTGATTTTTTTCAGAAATAAGCAAGGAGTGAGCCTTTCTCCTTTTACAAACAATTGTATTGAATCAAATTGAATTTAGATCGTATATTATTATTTTATTTTGTTCCTTTTGAAATTTAATTTAAGCGTTTATTTATTTATTTATAGTTTTGGGTTACATTCGATAGGTTAGATAGCCTAGGGTGTAGACTTAAGAGATATCGAATTGTAAATAAAATTTAGAAATGTTTGGATGAAGATATAGTTCTGAATTATGCAGGGCTAAACATAATCTTTGGTGAAGGTGCTGCGCTTGCGCGTGGTAAGGTAACGTGAAGGTGAGTAGTAGGGAAATGACCGAATGAGGACGGATAGAGAAATGTCAGGTTTGGGGCACTGTAAGTAGATAGGAGTCAGCACAGTGCCCACGGTGCGGTGCAAGTTGTACTGCAGAGGGAGGGCAGACTCCACCTGACAGGACAGGACTTCATCTTTTGCTGCCCCTTATGCTTTCCCTCTATAACTTTGCCCCACACGTCTATTTCCATCTGTTTTAGCTTTTCTTTCCAACACATATGTTCATGTGACTGCCGGTGAGGACGGTGGTGAAATACCCCTCCCAAGACGATGAGCTAGCCTGGGATGCAAGCATACCTGCTTGCTACCGCTACTCGCCATCCAAACAGTCAACCACGTAACATAATATATTTATGCATAGGACTTAGGCGTTTATTCCTTATGACCACATGGTAATAAATGCTGCTTGCTTTTCTACGCACATGATATGTTTTGTGATGTTTTAGATATTTTTGGCGATGGACTTTTAGCTCTAGCGAAGGTTGGAATTTGCGGCAGTTGGTTCGTTCTTTTTTAATATGATTTCAAATTTCAACTTTCGGCGCAGCACGATTTAGACAACAGTCTACGACTTACATATACAAAGTACATGAAAGTTTTTTATATGTCACATTGCTGTCACCTTGTATGGTTCCGCCATGCTGTTGTGTAAAGTCATATTGCCCCCAAATTCCAACTTTCGCTAACATTGAAACCCCATCGCCATAAATAATCATAATCTGCTAACGTTCGAATCGCTAAACTGTTGAATAAATAACTCCAATATTCAATAATGCAAAACTGGTCTTTATTAGACTACTTTTATAGTACTTCACAATAACACTTATACTTCGCAACCAATAGCGTGCTTAAATCAAACTGATTGATTCTGACTCAACTTTCGCTCCTTTTATACTCTCTGCTGTCTCGTTCGCATACTTCTAGAATTTTATACTTGGTTACCAGCTATAAACTACAGATGCACGTTTATAGCCTCTCCCACAGCCATATGTGCGTGTATATGTGGGTAATACTTCCACCGATGATTGCATAATTTTGTGAGTATCTCAGATATATGCATGTGAATTTGTAGTTTATAGTCTCTCGCATAGCCATATGCGTGTGTATATGTGAGAACTACTTCGCTGATTATTGCATACTTTTGTATCTCTCCGCTGCTTGTATCGGCTTAGAGATGATAGTATCCCTTAATGTTGCTAATATTTGTCACACTGCCCTTCACCTAAGTCTGATCGTCCCGATCAGACAAATCTCTCGATCTAAACACTGCTAGCCTCTCCAAATGAACCACCCTTCTATTTCGTGGTTTCCCAATGGTAGATGGTATCATTGATCCTCTTCACAACTTTGTATGAGCCATCCCAACTGCACCAAAATTTGGATGGAACACTTTTCCGCCGGTGAGGATTGTATAACAGTACCAAATCTCCCTCCAAGAAACCTTCCGAATTTTTGTTCTCGTCGTACCTGTGTATCATCTTTCTACTCACTACCCTGGTTCGTTCCCTCACACTCTGTTGTTTGGCCAATAAACTACTTCGTAGAGCTTGCGCTTGACGGAGTGGCTTTGCATAATCAGTATCTTTCCGATGTTTAACAACAGTGGTGTGCCCTGGCTTCAAACCACCCTTGAATTCTTTCTGCGAAATTATTTCCTTCGTTTTTGGGCGTACATTTGGTTTTGTCAATGCCAGTGCTTCTCTTGCAGGTACTTTTGATTTCCCTTTATTTGGCCCATCGATCCATCAATCTTTGCCTTTGACTTTGGTGGTCTTTGTTGAATCTCCTCCACCATCACTGGCTTACTGCTGAACCCTTTTTCCAAACTGAAGTTAAGTGGTATACCCTGGTTCTTATAGCGCATATTCCTTCTTTGCATGTCGATCCTGAAGTAATGGTGCACTAAGAAGTCCACTCCCAATATGACTTCATCAACAATCTCCGCCACAACGAATTTGTGTAGCGTGATCTTTCCAATTAAGACCTCACATATCACTCCTCCCTGGGCTTGGTTATAATCGCCAGTGATCGTACGCAACCTCGCTCCAGGTAATGGCTTTACTCTCCTGTTGACCAATTCAGACCGGATAAAGGAATGAGATGCGCCCGTATTTGCAGTATCGCTCCTTGCCATCCACATTTCCTCTGACGATAAGACAGCTCGATTTCCTTCCGATTTGCGATATAGATATCACAGGACATTCAATAGCTGGAGCTAGTTCTCAATCTTTACATCTGACTCGCTCTTGCGTTTCTCCTCCAGCTTTGCGTTTACGAACAGCCAAGTTAGAACTACCAAGACCGGTGCTGCAATGACGTGCAATGTGGACAGGCTTACCGTATTTGAAGCATTTGATTACTCTATTACTCCGCTTTTGCGATCCTTTCAGCGCATCCAATATTGTGCTCACCCAGTCTGGCCCTTCTACTTCCACACGGCGAGCTTTGAAAACTGGCTTACACTGAAGCGATGCTGTATCCTGAGTCAGCGTATGGGATACTGTTTCAACAAATGTGGGTTTTGGGTTTGCATATGTCGCTCGCTTCGTTTCAACGTCCCGTACGCCATTTATAAAACTCTGGATTTTTACCCTCTCAGTGTATTCCACGAGTGCGTCCGCATTTGCCAAATGAACCAACCTTTCAACATCCGAAGCAAACTCTTGCAAAGTCTCATTTGCCTTTTGGTAACGGTTTTGCAAATCAATTTGGTATATCTCTTTCCTATGCTCGCTTCCACAACGTTTCTCGACAGCGCCATCAATGCTTCATAACTGTTCCGTTCGTACTCTGGAATAGTCTGTAAGGTTTTCGCTGCAGGTCCTTTTAAAGCCATGAACAATGCAGCAACTTTATCTTCAGCATTCCAGTTGTTCACTGTTGCGGTCTTCTCAAACTGTAGCTTAAAAGCCTGGAAAGGAACAGAACCGTCAAAGGATGGTGTTTTTACCTTTGAATTACTCGCTGAAACTGCTGGGAGATTTAGTTGTAATTGCTCGATACATCCTCTCAAAGCATCCACCTCGGCCTCGATTTTTTCCTCAAACTGTAAAATTTTGTATCCTGGGCCTCCAGCTTCGATGATACCCTTATCTCCTGTGCCGCCAGCTGCGAGAAAATGCGGCCTCCTGTGCTTTTAACTGCTCAGCCAACTGAGATGTCATATATGTCTTCTGTTCTTCCAGTTGAGATGCCATATATGTCTTCTGTTCTTCCAGTTGAGATGACACTGTAGATGTTTGAGCAGATATTGCAGCCAAAATCATGGTCACGTCTGTGCTCGTAACTGTCTGCGATGTTTCGTTTTTCTCTTCAATTTTTGTTGTCTCCTCGCCATCAAGAGGAAAGACATACTCTTCCACGTTAATTCCTTCTAATTCCATTGCCTCTCGTAGTCGTGCCCGAAGTTCGAGTTTATTGCCGGTTGTATTCAATCCACGGCTCTCCAACTCCCTCTTCATTGCTGGATCTTCAATTCACTCCACTTTGCCATGTCCAAGTTGTATTCGAAGTCTTCGGAATTTATTCAACAATTCCCCTTATGATCTATTGTAATGAATTTAGGGAAATTCCGCTTATTCCAAATCTTCTGCTAACGTTCGAATCGCTAAACTGTTGAATAAATAACTCCAATATTCAATAATACAAAAATGGTCTTTATTAGACTACTTTTACTTCACAATAACTCTTATAGTTCGCAAACAATAGCGTGCTTAAATCAAACTGATTGATGCTTACTCAGCTTTCGCTCCTTTTATACTCTTTGCTGTCTCGTTCGCATACTTCTAGGCGTTTCTAGAATTTTCTACTTGGTTACCAGCTATAAACTACAGATTCACGTTTATAGCCTCTCGCATAGACATATGCGCGTGTATATGTAAGTAATACTTCCACCGATGATTGCATACTTTTGTGAGTATTTCAGATATATGCATGTGAATTTGTAGTTTATAGTCTCTCGCATAGCCATATGCGTGTGTATATGTGAGAACTACTTCGCTGATGATTGCATACTCTCCGCTGCTTGTATCGGCTAAGAGATGATAGTATCCCTTAGTGTCGCTAATATTCGTCACAATATTTAAAACAGTATCAAGTGCGCAGGAAAGTATGCCTACGATTCTATGAATCCAAATATCAACCCACATTTGCGAACGAGAATATTCGTGACATCCCTATTATGTTTGTACATTTGCATTGCTTGATAGAGTTGCAAGAACATTCTAGAACTAGAGCCTTACATTATACATGTGTTAGAATCTTTCCGGTATTATATATGTAAAAAATTATTGAAAAATGTGTATCGGCATTACCAAAAGGCCTTAGTGGACAAAAAATTCCGAAAGATAACGAAAGCAACATACAGACAGAGATTGCAGGTGGCCTTTTCTCTTATTGCTGTATAGCGAAACCCATAATCCGCTCCGTGACGCGAAATGATGTCCTACTCGGCATACTACTGTTATTGTTTTAACCCCGAATGTCCTGGGTCTACTCTTTAACTATTGAGGTGAAGTTTTGTACGTCGAGCGCATGCCTAAAATTGAAGTTTACCTCAAATTCAGTGTATTCTTCCGAAATCGCCCCGAAATCAGCAGGTATTATCTGTGCGAAAGACCTCAATATTTGGCTTAAATAGAGCGGCTTCAGACACTATGAAACTTCCGCGATACGCCACATACTTAAAATTTCCTATGTAAAAAGAATCGGCAAGCAATATCCCACTGTCGACTTCAAAGCAGCTTTGGCAAAAAAAAAAAAAACAAGTAAGGACGGGCTGCCTACGGCTGTACCGACTACTTCATACCTTTCATGAATGGGGCTGAACAATAATCTTATCCCATTCGCACTATCCAAATAATCAGCTAAAGCGATTTTTAAGATAAATAAAAATAAAAAGATGATAAAAAAATTTTAAGGACTACCTTTATATAAATGGACCAAAAAATAGAAGGCAATTTTTCCTTTAATACAGACATAGTCTTGTTGAATTTTGACTAAAAAACTTTAACAATCCCTCTTTTAAAAGAATTTTGGTATTTAAAACTATTAAGGTGGAGCGCAATCTTTCAATTTAAGACAAACCATGCACTTGGGAGTAACTAATTGATTATTTAAAATTTAAGCACGCGCTCTTTGTAGTTATCTTAATCAGCACGCCACCTAGCGGAACTTTGTTTTCTATAAATTGTATTGTCACCGGGTAATTTAATAGTCTCTAGGTAACCGGGAAGTTAATTAAAATGGATTGAAAGATTCCCAAATTAAAATTAATTTTTCTAATATCTCGATCCATGCGCCACCTAGCGAATTTTTTTTTTTTGATAAAATATTGCATTGTCACCGGGTTCTGACTTACGGCCCAAGTTTCAAGTCCCCAGCTCACCGGCAAGTTACTCAAAAATCGATCGAAAGATTCCCCTCGTTTTTCAGGGATTTGTAGTTATCTCAATTAGCACGCCACCTAGCGGAATTTTGTTTCCCTTGAATTGTATTGTCACCAAGCCTCGAACTGTGTGCCAAGTTTGAAGTCTCTAGGTCACCGGGAAGTTAGTTAAAAATGGACTGAAAGATTCCCAAGTCAAAACTAATTTTCATAATATCTCGATCCATGCGCCACCTAGCGAATTTTTTTCATCAAATATTGCATTGTCACCGGGTTCTGACTCATAGCCCAGGTTTCAAGTCCCTACCTCACCGGGAAATTACTTAAAAATAGATCGCAAGATTCCCTGCGTTTTTTCGGGGATTTTCAGGGATTTTTGTTCATCTCGATTCGTCTGCCACGTGGCGGCACTTTGTTTTCCACGAATTGTAGTGCCATCGAATCGCAAACCCTGTGCTAAGCTTCAGTCGATCGCAAAATTTCTATTTTAAAATAAATTTTCTGTATATCTCGATCCGTGCGCCACCTAGCGAATTTTTTTAACTTGCATTGTAATGTCTCCCAGATCGGAACTATGTTCTAAGTATCAAGTGTCTTGCTCAACGGGAAGTTACCGAAAAAGACTTCCGTGGGTTAAAAATTCGTATGGAAATGAGGGGAAAGGGACTTAATATAAAGGTAGTAAATAGGTACATAGGTACTTTGTGTGAGGATGCAAAGTTTCACGTTTTTTGTGGTCTGCATGAAATAGCTACGACAATGAATCACTTATCTGAAAAATATTTAACTTAAATGTAAGCATTTGATGACATTTGAAGCTTCTCGCCGTTAAAAAGGGGGCAGAAATTAGAGTTTATATGAGGTATATAATAAATGTACCTATATACCACCGACTCTATGATTTTTTAGACAACAATATGTATATGGTATAAGTAATCAAATAGTGTAGAAATTATGAAAAGTTTTATAAATTTTGTTTTATTTTTATAAAAGCGGTATTCATGCATAAATTGCCATGCATCGTGAAATGCCAAAATTTTGTGCCTACTGCTATTTCCATGCTCAAGAAAAATGCAAAATTTTTCTTGAATGTATGCTTTTGATCTGCGTACTAGAGGTTTGCGCCGATCACTTTATCGGCGGCGGCGGCGTAGGCTCCATTATATACCGGTGGCGGCGGCGTGGGCGGCGCGCCGGCGTATTCCGGTGTTCTTACTTTAAAAAGCTTGATTTTTCTGTTCAAAAAATAATAATATTTAGGAAAGGTTTTGTTTGTATGTATTTAAGGAAATCAACGTGTTGGTCATTTCGGAAAGATCCGGGGTTTTTTCCTCATGATCTCGCATACCGTTCAAAAATTTTCAGGAGTAGCTCCTTGCGGAGAGGCTTCGAACCTAACCCCGGTCTTTGGAATTGGTACTGCTGCGTCTGCTGAAAAGAAATAGATACATAAAATTGTCACACTTTTGTTTGTATAACTCGGGCAAAGCGTAGTTTCACCAGGGGTTAACTCCTAATAATCGTCGGGAACACAATTTCCTTAAATCATTTGTGGCTCCTTGGCGGTCAAGCACAAAGGCGACTTACGGTTGCTATTAATGGTCTATTAATACTCATGACTGTTTTGGCACAGGACGCTCCCAGTTTTTTCGACTGTTTTAAGAGCTACAATTCCCGATGTGCGAACAGTAGCAATCCCGACCACCAGTCGCTATCACGCCTACTGAGAAGCTATAGGACTTCGAACTCATACCTTTGTCGACGTCACTTTCCTAGAAGCTCTAGGCGTAGCTCCGAAGACTTTCCAACGGATGCTTTTGTCGATCTATGAAATGTTATGGAGTGAATATTCGGCCAAGGATGCCGCCCTCGTCTAAGTGGATGTCATTGCGGATCCTGGATAAAATTTTAAAAATGTAAACCAAAGTTTACAGACGTTTGTATTCACAACATTGGTTTCAATAGTCTTCGTTAAATCAAAGCGATATTTTACAATGAAATTCGACCGATTTTAAGTTGAAAGATGTTAACTCTTATGATATAAGAGCTTCCGGGCTAATGATATAAGAACTCATTATGGATGACCGCGTAGCTTCAGTTTTCAAACTAGTTCGACTGTCCACTACGTTAGGGTAGTAGCACACACGGTCATTAGTTCGACTGTCTTGGGAAAGCTTTTACTTCACTGCTTTGAGTGTTCTTGCGAAGGACAAAGCCTCACCTAGTAAATATTTGTGCATACGTATTCAAATTTGTAAAAGGAGCTGTAACGTGTAGGTGATATTTTAACTTCGTTAATAGGCTATAATCAATGTGATTCACTCCAAGGGACTAGTTTTGGATAGGGCCGCCAACTTTAGAAAATGTCAAACCGGGAGACTTGGGTGTTGAAGGATGAAGTGTGAAAATCAAAATTAACATTTCAGACGTTTTGTATAGTTTCGCAAATAAACAACAGATGTTTGAATGTAAGCCCAAGTGATTTTTCCAACCCTTCTCATACGTACATATATCCTCAACTTAAGTATGAGGTAAGAATCATTTCAAAGGGGTGTTTATGCACCTAGAACCAAAGAGGATAGATATCTATCCTCTTTGGATATACCAGCACACATACCAGCATGCATGTAGCACGATATACCAGCACGCATATGACTATCGATTGTACAGGTCTGGCGTGGGTTTACAACATGTTGTTTAATACACTACTTACAAAATAAGAATTAAGCCCAAATGTCTTCCTAGCCAGCAAAATCATCGTAATCTAACAACTTGAAAATAGATAATAGGCATGAACAATTTCCGAACGTAGAAAGATTTCAGTAAGTGTATATTTTAATTTCTGAAATAAATTCGGATTTCTCGAAATTTTGAGGGGATAGGGCGCACTCCCCCCCCCCCCCCCCAAACGGGGACGGTGCCACGCCCATTTTTTAAATTTGAAGTTTTTCCTATTTTGTTGTTATAAATCTACTTGGGAAATGAAATAATAAATAAATAAATGTAAGGCGCGATAACCTCCGAAGAGATCTAAGGCCGAGCTTCTCTTCCAATTTGCGTCGTGCTCCTCTTGATTTTTCCCTACAAATTGGCCGGACGGGACCTACATATTTTATGCCGACTCCGAACGGCATCTGCAAGGCAGATGAGTTTTCACTGAGAGCTTTTCATGGCAGAAATACAATCGGAGCGCTTGCCAGACACTGTCGAGGGGCGACCCCGCTTAGAAAAATTTTCTTCTAATTGAAAAATCTTATTTCTAAAATTTTGATGTTGCTTTGCCCGGGAGTTGAACCCAGGGCATACGGTGTGATAGGCGGAGCACGCTACCATCACACCACGGTGGCCGCCGGTGGGAAATGAAATACCATTGATATAAAGCTCTTGGTTACAGAGATATAGCTTATTTTATTCGTCCATGACCCTTTTAAAAAGCTTTTATATTAAAGTGGGCGTGGTCCTTAACCGATTTCGTAAATTTTTCTTCAAAGCATTCGTTATAGTAAAGGCAACCTCTCTGCCGAATTTTGTTACGATAGTTTTAACGATTTTTGATTTGATTAATAATATTTGTAAAATTTGATTTATCACAAGTGGGCGGTGCCATGCCCATTTTAAATTTTTTTTTCTAATTTTTATCAAGAGTCTCTAGGTATTCTAGGTATATTTTTGACTAAATAATCAGGCTTTTTGTGTTAACCAAAATTTTATATGTATATATAAAAAGTGGGCGTGTTTATCATCCGATTTCGCTCATTTTCAACACCAATCAATTCTAGGCCCAGATAAGCTCGGTTACCAAATTTGGTGAAGATATCTCAATATTTACTCAAGTTATCGTGTTAACGGACAGACGGACGGATATATCAAATTTTTTTTCGATACTGACGATTTGTATATATGGAACCTGTACAACCAACCGTTATCCAATCAAAGTAATAATACCCTGTGTACAAGTAGAGCTGGGTATAAAAATTAAGATTTAAAAGAGAGAAATGCACGTATATATATAAATACATATTTAAACCAATTACACAGCAATAATTGTATTAACTATAACTTGAATCATCTACAATGGAATTGTATTGTATTGTATAGTCTTTATTTTCTCGTAAATATTTACAATTTCTAGAGTATTACAATATGAAATAAAAATACAAATAAGAAAATAGATAATGACATTAGATGCTCATTCAAAGAGCAGAGGAAATGCTATTTCATTCGTTTAGTATTATAAATGCTTATGGGGCGCATAATATTAACAAATTATAACTAATTGCTTACAATTGAAAATATATAAATATGTATAAGGAAAACAAAAAATTCAAAAATTAGAGATGTCAAGGTACTTTCATTGAATGGAAAAAGAAAAAAACACCTCGATGCTAATGGACACAGGTACTTATATTATAGGTCTCAAGAGATTTTCAATGCCCTCATGATTGAAACCAAGTAGCCACTGTTTCACTTCCCTCAGAAACGCTGCTAGCGTTCTAATGAGTCGTATCTCAGCAGGTAGTTTGTTATATAGATTACGTGATAAGATGGTGTAGAAGTTACGAAAAAGTGTGGTGCGAAAGCTAGGAACTTTTGTTTGAGATAACGTCTTATTTCTCAGATTGTAAAGGTTGTATATTGGGCTTTGCGAATACCCGCTCCTTATAAAAAATATTTTTTAAACTTTAAAATTGTATAAGTGCCGCACAGGAAGAATATTTAATTTTTTGAATAGCTCCATAGAGTGTGTTAAACGACCAGCTTTACATATTCTTCGGATTAGATACTTCTGTAGGATTAAAAGCGGATGGATCTTACTAGCGTAGGCACCACCCGAACAACTTACTCCGTATTGTAATTTTGAATGGATTAGTCCATGATACACCAATAACAATATTCTATTGGAACACAGTTTTCTTAAGTTATAGAAAGAACGAAGAGCTGATAACATATAAGATTTCATTGCAGAAATATGTGATGACCAACTTAGATTTTGATCGATTATAACACCCAAATATTTGAAATTAGAGGCGACTTCGATCTCAAAACATTTACTGTCACAACTTATTTTCTCATCAAAACTGACAGTTTTCTTATTTTGAGTGCAAGTAGTTGAACACAAACGATGCCGCATACATATAGAACTGTGAAAGACAACCTCGTTTTTAGGTATTTCCTTCCCGCAAAGGTTGAAATACATCAACTTCGTTTTGCTGCTTACCACGAGCTTATGCCTTGCGAACCAAGATCTTAAAAGGTAAACATCGTGATTAATATCAGCAAAAAGATTAAATTCATTTTTCGATCCATATGCGATGGCAATGACAGCAAAAGCTGTTACTTTACCAATAAAAGGCAAAGAGAATATTGAATTAATGTATAATAAAAATAAGATTGGTCCAAGAACCGAACCCTGTGGAAGCCCTAGGGTTATAGGCCTGGGTTCACTTAGATTATTTTCAACTTTAACTCTCTGAACTCTATTCTCTAGATATGACGTAACCCAATTAATAATGTTACCACGAAAACCTGCGTAGCTAAGCTTGCTTATTAGAATACTATGATCAACCTTATCAAATGCCTTTGTTATGTCTACAAAGAGACTCGCACAACATTTTTTATCATCAATTGACTTATAAATAAAGGAAGAAAAATCTAGAAGAGCATCTTCAGTAGAAAGCCCGAAAATAAACCCAAATTGCTTAGGGCTAAAAAATTTAACTTTGATTAAATACGACAGCACCCTATTTTTTACTGCTTTCTCAAAAATTTTTGAAACTGAAGATAAAAGAGATATGGGCCTGTAGTTATTTTTGTCATTTTTATTCCCCTTTTTAAAGAGTGGTATAACCGTAGCGCATTTTAAGTGAGCAGGAAAAACTCCGGAGGCTATATACTTAAATTAAATAAATGTTTTAAAATATCAACAATGATAAAGGCTATGATGCTCTTTAACGTTCGATTTGATATGTTGTCATTACCACATGAATTAGAGTTACTAAGAGATTTAATTATATTAATAATTTCTGCGCCTGTAATGGCATCAAAGAAAAAACTGTTACTCGGCGGAAGGAATTCGGTACGTATTGGGTTTGTGTAGCAGGTGCAGTGCTTAGGATTACGGCTTAAATCGGAAGCTTTTCCTACGTTGACGAAGAAATCATTGAGTTCGTTTGCAACTTCCCGAGGCTCCGACACATCTACACTATTCACGTTTAATACGAGCGAGTCGCACTTTCTTTTAGAATTACGGTTTGTTATTCTATTTACAGCATCCCATTCTTTTTTGGAGTTACCCTGCGCTATGAAAAAAAAGGTTTTGAAAATATTTATCCCGCCTTGTACGCATTTCTTTGTTTACCCTTTTAGTCAACAGACGCGACCGATTTCTTAGCTTAGTATTCGCCGGATGCCTGTTGCTTTTTTTCCGTAATGTGTTTTTCAGCCTGATCTTTTTTAAAGAGTTTGAGTGATCCAAGGTTTAAGAGTTAAAGTTGATCTTTTAGGAAAAATAGAGATACTTGAGTAGTTTATGTGCATCGTAAGTGTTTCCATAAAAAAATTATATGCTTTGTCTACATTTGGCTCATTTAAAACTGTTTCCCATTTTTCAAAGCGAAGTGATTCATTTAAAACATAAAAATTAATTTTCGTAATAGTTGATAATATATCGCAATTGGTAATTCGCCTATTTGCATTTAAATTAGTAAGTTGAATTCCGGTCATACAATGGTCCGAAATTCCAAAGTCAAGGTTTATACCAGCATGCATATTATCTTCAATATTACTAAATCTACCATAAACATGGTCTATACAGGTCCCTGATTCTGGCCTAGTAACCTCATGAATGAAGGAAAATAAACCATGTTCTGCGAGGAGCGCAAGATAGTTGTCTAACATAGAATTGGTGCTCATTAAATCAAAATTAAAATCGCCTAATATAACAATATTTGATGCTTTTTCTCTACTTAAAAAAAGAGAGAATTCCTCATGGAACAATTTAAAAGATAATGAGTGAAATCTATACAGACATACAAAAGTGAAAGGTACATTGCATATTTGCAATGAAATTTTTATTACATCAGCGCTTGATAGACTAAAGCAAGCAACTTCACACTCGTAAAAATCACGTATAAAAACTCCAACACCACCAGCATTATACGAGTCATTTGTATTTGCAAAAAATTTATAACCATAAGAAAAAATCCAAATTTCTGAGACAAATATAATATCGGGAAGATTAACAAAGGATTCGAGGTTGCAAACTAAGGAATCGAAACTATGCCTGAGACTTCTTAAATTTTTATGCAAAACTGTAAAGGTATTGTCTTTGGATGTTAATATATTAGAGTCATTGAAGACATTAATGGAATACTACAACCTGTTTGCGCAAACAACGTTGGAGCACCCTTTAGGAGCGTTCCATTGAGTTATCGGGCTCTGGCTCACGATCAAACCTCCATGGAACGATCTGCATCAAATTTACGCGCACATTTCATTGTGTAAATGCGTTTTAGCTTTGATTTTTCACTTATTCTTGGCATTTTTAATTTGTATAACAATCAAAAAATTTTTGTTTGGCAATAATACAGCTGATAAACAATCAAGTTTATCAAGAATATTACTAGGTGCGTTCATATAACAGTGTGTGTAAAACGATATAATTTTACACCTTATAAGTTTATATGCTTTCATGAGTCCCCCTACTATTTATTTTCCTTACATTTTCTTCAAGTTGTTTACTCTCTCCGTGCTTTTGCTTTTAAATATGGCGAAATCTTTTATGTATACACATATGTATACATATTTATTTAAGTGCTACCATGGCTCAACTATAAGGTTGGCTCCATGGCGGAACGATACAAGGTGGCAGCATGGTGACATACCTACAAACATAAATAAAAGTTCCTAGTGCTTTGTTTTTGTAAATTCGATGGACAAATGTAAAAATCGTACTGCACCGGAAGTTGATGTATCAAATCAAATAAAAAAAGTTCATAATCAGCTGTCCCATGCTGCCACCTTGTATCGTTCCGCCATGGTTGGCTCATCTCATCAGCTGATTTTATTTTTATACTCAGTTGAGCAGAGCTCACAGAGTATATTAAGTTTGATTGGATAACGGTTGGTTGTACATAGATAAAGGAATCGAGATAGATATAGACTTCCATATATCAAAATAATCAGGATCGAAAAAAAATTTGATTGAGCCATGTCCGTCCGTCCGTTAACACGATAACTTGAGTAAATTTTGAGGTATCTTGATGAAATTTGGTATGTAGGTTCCTGAGCACTCATCTCAGATCGCTATTTAAAATGAACGATATCGGACTATAACCACGCCCACTTTTTCGATATCGAAAATTTAGAAAAACCGAAAAAGTGCGATAATTCATTACAAAAGACAGATAAAGCGACGAAACTTGAAGATGAGTTGAACTTATGACGCAAAATAGAAAATTAGTAAAATTTTGGACAATGGGCGTGGCACCACCCACTTTTAAAAGAAGGTAATTTAAAATTTTGCAAGCTGTAATTTGGCAGCCGTTGAAGATATCATGATGAAACTTGGCAGGAACGTTACCCCTATTACTATATGTACGCTTAATAAAAATTAGCAAAATCGGAGAAGGACCACGCCCACTTTAAAAAAAAAATTTTTTTTAAAGTAAAATTTTAACAAAAAACTTAATATCTTTACAGTATATAAGTAAATTATGTCAACATTCAACTTCAATAATTATATGGTGCAACAAAATACAAAAATAAAAGAAAATTTCCAAATTGGCGTGGCCCCTCCCTTTTTCATTTAATTTGTCTAGGATACTTTTAACGCCATAAGTCGAACAAAAATTAACCAATCCTTTTGAAAGTTGGTAGGGGCATAGATTTTATGACGTTAACTGTTTTCTGTGAAAACGGGCGAAATCGGTTGATACCACGCCCAGTTTTTATACACAGTCGTCCGTCTGTCCTTCCGCATGGCCGTTAACACGATAACTTGAGCAAAAATCGATATATCTTTAATGAACTCAGTTCACGTGCTTACTTGAACTCACTTTATCTTGGCATGAAAAATGAACGAAATCCGACTATGACCACGCCCACTTTTTCGATATCGAAAATAACGAAAAATGAAAAAAATGCCATAATTCTATACCAAATACGAAAAAAGGGATGAAACATGGCAAGGTAATTGGATTGTTTTATTGACGCGAAATATAACTTTAGAAAAAACTTTATAAAATGGTTGTCACACCTACCATATTAAGTAGAAGAAAATGAAAAAGTTCTGCAGGGCGAAATAAAAAACCCTTAAAATCTTGGCAGGTATTACATATATAAATAAATTAGCGGTATCCAACAGATGATGTTCTGGGTCACCCTGGTCCACATTTTGGTCGATATCTGGAAAACGCCTTCACATATACAACTACCACCACTCCCTTTTAAAACTCTCATTAATACCTTTAATTTGATACCCATATCGTACAAACTCATTCTAGAGTCACCCCTGGTCCACCTTTATGGCGATATCTCGAAAAGGCATCCACCTATAGAACTAAGCGCCACGCCCTTTTAAAATACACATTAACACCTTTCATTTGATACCCATATCGTACAAACATATTCTAAAGTCACCCCTGGTCCACCTTTATGGCGATATCTCGAAAAGGTGAACACCTATAGAACGAAGGCCCACTCCCTTTTAAAAATACTCATTAACACCTTTCATTTGATACCCATAGCGTACAAACAAAGTCTAGAGTCACCCCTGGTCCACCTTTATTGCGATACCTCGAAAAGGCGTCCACCTATAGAACTAAGGCCCACTCCCTTTTAAAATACTCATTAACTCCTTTCGTTTGATACCCATATTGCACAAACGAATTCTAGAGTCACCCCTGCTCCACCTTTATGGCGATATTTTGAAACGGCGTCCACCTATGGAACTAAGGATTACTCCCTTTTAAAACACTCATTAACACCTTTCTTTTGATACCCATATTGTACAAACAAATTCTAGGGTCACCCCTGGTCCACCTTTATGGCGATATCTCGAAAATGCGACCACCTATACAACAACCACCACTCCCTTTTAAAACCCTCATTAATACCTCTAATTTGATACCCATATCGTACAAATACATTCTAGAGTCACCCCTGGTCCACCTTTATGGCGATATTTCGAAACGGCGTCCACCTATAGAACTAAGGCCCATTTTAAAATACTCATTTAATACCTTTCGTTTGATGCCCATATTGTACAAACAAATTCTAGGGTCACCCCTGGTCCACCTTTATAGCGATATCTCGAAACGGCGTCCACCTATGGAACTAAGGATTACTCCCTTTTAAAATACTCATTAACACCTTTCGTTTGATGCCCATATTGTACAAACAAATTCTAGGGCCACCCCTGGTCCACCTTTGTGGCGATATCTCGAAACGGCGTCCACCTATGGAACTAAGGATTACTCCCTTTTAAAATACTCATTAACACCTTTCATTTAATACCCATATAGTACAAACGCATTCTAGAGTCAACCCTGATCCACCCTTATGGCTATATCCCTAAATGGCGTCCACCTAAAGAACTATGGCCCACTCCCTCATAAAATACTCTTTAATGCCTTTCATTTGATACACATGTCATACAAACACATTCCCGGGTTTCCCTCGGTTCATTTTCCTACATGGTTGTTTTCCCTTATGTTGTCACCATAGCTCTCAACTGAGTATGTAATGTTCGGTTACACCCGAACTTAACCTTCCTTACTTGTTTTCATTTCACTGGAGTAGGGATTGTCAGAAGGAGATGGAAAACGCAAAATTAACCCATTCGTCTAACACTAAGACGCTGATTTTGACCATCCCACAGAGTTTCGTGTAGAACAAGCTAGCTGGACAAAATTATTTTATGAGATTTTCCGTTTCATATGCAGTCATTTATTACAACTACGTCATTTTTTTAGGCATATGTTCTTTTTTTATTTTTTTCCAAAATTTTACTTCATACGCATACATTTGCTTATTTCATATACAGTAACTCATGTGAATAAGTGACATAGATCCAAAAAAATTTAAAGGACTTAAGAATATTACTTTATTGTACTTAAATTGAATGGACTACAAATCTCAATACTCTAAAAAATTCTAAAAATTCGGAAAAAAAAATTTAAATTTTTTATGAAAATTCGTCGAATTTTTCAAACATTTTTTAAATATAATTTAGTTTTTGTTATGGATCGCGACAAATTTTCTTATGGGAAATTAGTTAAATATGAAAATTCGTTGAATTTTTCAAACATTTTTTAAGTATAATTTAGTTTTTGTTATAGATCCTGACAAATTTTCTTATGGGAAATTAGTTAAAATTAATTTGCGAAAGCGAAAATTGTAAGAATTGCCCAAAATGGGGTGCCTACTAATTTATATGAGTGACTGTACATATGTACATACATATTTTGTATATATTTGAGTATTTATCCTGGCACTACAATTTTTACAAAATTATTTTATAGTAAAAGTCAGGAATGTAAAAGTGAATTACAATAATAATAATAAAAATGTAAATAATTAAATTAATTATGTGAAAATTACTTTTTACAAAAACTTAAAAGTAAAGTTTCATACAAAGTAGAAAAGACAATAGATTTAAATTAAATAAAACCTGATCCAACAAAAAGTTATAGGGTAGGTTATCTTTTATAATTATGTTATTATTCGCTTTCATCACTTTCATTCGATGAGTCACTTGTGGAATAGTCATGAGCATCACCAACACTACTGTGAAAGCTTGAAACAACTGGGGTATTTATTGACTCCTCAACATTATCGGGGGACAGTAAATTTAAGACTTCTGAAGTCAGACTTTTAAATTTTTTCTTAGGTATCTCCCTAAAACTGTTAACTAAAGGATCCGATGTTATAAGCAACATACTCATAAGATCTCTATTCGTGGCTTCACGCTACTGCTTTTGTGTGTTATCATCCCTGAATCGTCTCAAATCTTTGTTACGGGCTTCCTGTGCCTCCTCAGAAAGTTGACCAATAGGTAAGATTGCTGATTTTATAATATCAGTACTATGCACTAAGATTTTATGAACAGTAACAGGCATATTAAACCATGGATAGAGATCTATGTATAGTTCTTTAGTCTCGACCGCAAATTTTTCAAATCTTTGGATATTTATATTATACCCAGATGCTAATGCGCGAAGGAGAGTGTCGAATCTTTTGATGAGCGTATCATCTAATCCCGTAATCTCAGCACTAGCCTCAGAATTTTCGAAAAACCTACGAGCAGTGTTGCCGTCATTGGTATTGCCGTAACCTGGTTTTGGTTTATCTACTATCAATCCAAGTTGTGCAGTATTTATATTACATTCAGGTATTGGCGTAAATGCTACCAAATGGGGTTGTTTTATGTAGCGTTCCTGTGTGGTTAAACCTGCAATAGGATTGCTTTGTATGTACCTGTTTTTATGCCTTGGTGACTAGTGCGGTAGGTTGTGGCAGGTTGAAGACAGTGATCTTCGCCTTTTTGCTTTTGGTGTGCTCTTGTTGACCTTGCGCGTTTATTTTAGTATGTTTTATGGCTACGTGTTTGTTCCCTGTACCTGGGAATTGGTTTTGCCGTTTGGAGATCAGCTTTAAAGGTTCAAATATCTCATCGGAGCTGGTACGTACATACATCCTCTTTTATATGTAGAGATAACTTAATCTACAAAAAAAAAAATTAAAAATAAATGTGCAAAGAATTCGCAATGGTTTTTTCATTCGACTATTAGAGAATACTTGCGACTATAACATATGTAAAATTTAGCCCGGATGTCCGCGGATGTATGTAACTTTGTTCTCCCTAAAATTAAAAATATAGAGAAAAAATAACTTTTCTTCTTAATAACGGAATGTTAAATATATTACAAATACTCTAATTGCGAAAGAATCACTATTAAAAAATTTTACTTACCTTCGAGCTTAGAATCCATCAAAAAAATTATATAAAAGTGTTCACCTAAAAGAAATATGAAGCTTAATATTCAACAAGAATTTTGCAAATTAATCAATGCATTTTACGGCCACTCCTGCCTTCTTACTTCAATTACTCAATATATATGAGCAAAAATATCAAAAAAAAGCAAAAATCCCGTTATTTTGTTTGTTTTCTTTCATTTCTCATTACACTTTTCTTGGAATAAGAACTTTGTTTTTGTCCAGTTAGCTTGTTCTACACGAAACACTGTGCATCCGAATAAAGGTATGTTGTTGCTGTAGAGATGAGCCAACCATATACTTGAGTCATTAATGTTACCAACTCAAAAGTGGTTAGCTGTTAAAAAATCTACTACAGAAAACGAAACGAACAGAACTGCTATACGGATCAGAAATTGTACCAGAAAAATATCAGGATCACGACGTTGTTGTTGCATTTGCATGTTAATTTCTATCCGTATCTGGTTCACGCGTCATTGGAACGTAACTTTTATAAGAGCGGTCCCCATTTAGTTGAATAATTATTGGCGCTACTTCATAGGTATTGATATGCGAATAAAATAAGCTATATCTTTGCAAAATGGTATTTCATATCCCAAGTGGAGTTATAACAATAAATAGGAAAAACTTCAAATTTAAAAAAATGGGCGTGGCACCGCCCCTTTTATGACTAACATAACTCGAAGAAAAATTAACGGATCGTAAAAAAATTGGGTACACACATTTTCCCTATAGAAGGAAATATTCTAAGAAAAATGGACGAGATCTGTTAAAGACCACGGCAACTTAGATATAAAACAAGTTTAAAAGGGTCGTAGACTAGAATAATAAGCTATAACTTAGCAAAAAATAGTTTTGAATCAATGATACTTCACTTATCAAATTTTATTTTAAGAGGAAATGGGGAGTCATTTTTTTTTAAATGGGCGGTGCCACGTGTTATGTAGAAAATTAATTTATCTGAAATGAAATATATAATTGAAGCACATGCTGAGTATATAATGTTCGGTTACACCCGAACCTAGGCACCTTTACTTGTTAATTTTATGATGAATTTATTAACTATGCCTCGATCTATTAGTGTGGCTGAACATAGGTAATTTTATGAAAAGTACGGACACCAAGGAATCGTGCACTTTCGTAAACCTATGAACGTACGACACCTGAACCAATTCAAAATTCATCGTTCAACGTCAAAAACTCGACTAGTAAATCGATTCACGGAAAAATGTCATTACTAATAATGAATATTCTATAACGGGGTGAACTCATTGAACATGTTAATTTATTTATTCCGTATGTTCGGAACATTCATCTCCATTTAAAAATGTGTGGAATCGGTTTATATAAGGAATATTATGTATATACTCATTTCATATATTCGGACCTCGTTAGGTAGTATCAAACGACCGTGTTCCGAATATTCTAAATTAACGGTTTATCCGGAACACTTCCATGAGTACTTCACGGAAAAGAGCCTTCCGAAATTTCAGAATAAAAATGTCAATACTCCCTGTGTAGCGGTACCGCACAAAAGCTTAACTGTTCTGTCAAAGTCAAGGCCGGAATATAAAGTTCTAAAACAATAAGCCATTTCCTTTTATTTATTTTTTGTGAATTTATTGCGGCTGCTGAGAAGAGTATCACCCCATGTCGTCTGCCTGTTCAAAATTGTCCTATCTCAAAATATTTTTAAAAAATTTCTCATTTCAGGATTTGTCACAAAAACGCCCTAGAATTAGATTAAAGAGCGCCTTATCTCAGATATTGTATTTTTGAATAAAATTCAAACAAATTCTGAAAGAATGACCAAACCAACATAACTCTTTATCAATTCACGAAATATTTATAGAAAATGAATTATTTGCCGCAAAACCTGTTGGCATTTACAAATTTATAATCACTACTAATATACTACTAAAGGTACTTTTTTACAACAATTTTCGCTGAAGGGGTTTGAATTATTCTCCGTTTTCCTTACTTAGTAAAAGCAACCCGTCCAGATTTTGGATTTGGGAGTGTCAAAGCTCTGTCATCATTGGAAAACAAACCTCTAGTAATTGAATCATGGTCGACCTGTTTGTTTCAAAATTCTGCCAGTATTTATTAATCAGGTTTCCCATTTTTCGAAATTTTCGATCATTTTCAAATCGCGATCGATTTTTGATATCGAAAAAGTGGGCGTGGCTATTTTCCATTTCGGATATTTTCAGTGCCAAAATATTCTGGATCAAGATAAGCCAATGTACCAAATCTTGTGACGATATATCAATTTTTATCGTGTTAACGGCCGAAAGCAATTAGCTTAATTAATAATGGGTATAATAATATTGAAACTGCTTTGTTTAATGAGACATACATATCTAGATATGTATAAACAAAATGCACAAATATTATATAAATGTTTTGAGTTTTTCTAGTCAGGCATGTAAAAAATGATTCGCCATACTGTGAAATAAAAAGAGTCACTTGTTTCTCTAAGAGGAAATTAATAAAAATAAGAATTTTGTGCGAAACAAAGCCATTTATTTGAACAATTGCTTGCGTTAATACGCGGCAATTTGTTAAAATGGCTTAAGTTGGCTTAGGCTTGTGATGAATGCACCATTAAACCGTCGATTCTAATATCTTGAACATTTATTTTTTCACTTGCCACCGACCATGTTGTATTAATTGCCTCATCTCTCGTCTATCAATGGGCTCATATATTCACCTTCTAATATTCTCAGATGAAAAGAGCCAAAACCTGCAGAAGAGATGTCCTAATATAACTAAAAAGGGAATTAAAGCATATATTTACAATTCTAGTCTTAAGCCCGGAACCTTGACTTAGCGAAGCTGGAGAAGAGTTAGCTTAAAGCCAATTGAATACTTTATGTTGAATAGCCAGGATTTAAAAAATATTTTATGTCTAGACGTGGCCTTCTTCTCTGTTCAAATTTATTTTAAAACAAACCATCTATTGGTAACCCATGCCTTGATGCTAGTTTCTTTTTAGATATTCAGCATCCCAATCGAGATATACATCGTTCGGCAGATTAGCCGACTTTGGTAAGTGTTTCCTGTTAAAAGAGCTTTCGGCACTGCAATATTTACAATCTCTTTTGGTTGTTCGCACGGGGATTACTTCGGCCTCTATTTAAACGCCTTAAGACTTTAATACTTTTTCTTTCGTTTCTTTCCATTACCCAATAAGTTTGCTTGAAATTCTCAACTGATTTCTGAAGTATTTAAAATGTTTGCAATCCCAAATTCGGGACTTCCCGGTAAATAAATAAAATAAAAAGAAATAAAATAAAATGAAATAAAAAAAATTAAAAAAATAAAATAAAAATAAAATAAAATAATTTAAGAACTCACGAGTTTTAACACCGCATTATAATAATTGATTGAATATTAAATTATTATGTTTTTCTAAGAGAAACTGGAAAGAAAGAAAAAAACATTTCTATTTCAATAGGCCGGTGTTAAAGCTCTTAAATTCTTAATTAATAAGTATAAATTGAGCACACCATTAAACAAACAAAAAAAAAGAAAATTAAACTAAATAAAATAAAATGAAATAAACCAAAATTAAATTAATAAAAAAAATTAAATAAATTATGAAATAATAAAATAATAATAAAATTACTTCGAATTTCGTAATCATCCAGCTAAAATTGTCTAGTCTTGTCTTTCATCATTTCAGATTGTAGGCAAATCTTTTCGTTGCATAACAAAAACTAACAATAGCCGTGTTTATTTTTACATCTATACGCCTAAACTTTATATGTGCTGCTAAACGTCAAACTTTATACTCAGATCTAACTGAAATATGTGTTCATGTTTCACTCTCTACACTAACTCTATGTATTCTATTCGTGTCCACTATTCGTCGCAACTGATTCAGCTATCTTATACATTATGGCCACCAGAGGTTTGTGTCTCCGATTTTAGGTACACCCTGTCCTGGAGCTAGATATTTAACAACAGCCGCTAGATGGGTTTCCTAAGCATTATCTAAGCGAGGATAAGCGTTTTTTACGCGCAAACGTAAACGTATACGCTTGTAAAAAAACACGGCTAATTATTCTTCAAATAGATTGACACTCAATTGAGAACACTACCCGAAGATAGTTGTCTATTACTTTATTAGCCGAGTCGGAATTCACAACAGACATATTTTAATTTTGCAGCTACAACCAGAAGATGCTGGCACTTTAAGCAAATAATTCTAATAAATCTATGAAAAAAGTAGAGAACTTTTCGTAAATACTTAGCCTATATGAAATACATCAGACCAAGTGAAAATTATCTCAAGCGGACAGAAAATACCTAATTGTACGCATAAAATTTAAATTAGCGCGTCCATAAAAAAAAAAAAAAAACACAAAACATGAAATCATTTTTCGTGTTAATATTTTTAGCATTAACTGTGCTTGTAGCAGCTGAGGATCGTCATCATGAAGAATGGGGTGAACGTCAAGACAATGACCTTCTTTTAGACACTAAGGTATTGTCTTGTGAACGGAGATTCTTGTGCAAGAAAACTGAGGATTATACTTATAAACCAAAGGTTAGTAAATTAATGAAATTGTGAAAATTGCTTGTGACTTGTGAACAAGGTGGATTAAAATAAACATTTCTTATTTCTTTAACATATTTTATTTAATAGGATATAAAAAATGCTCCTAAAATTACGTATGTAAAAGTGCACGATCGATGCGAAAATGGCAAAGGTGGAGATGTTAAATTGACAAGCGGTGGGATCGGTTATACTTCTATTACGCTACAGTTCACTAGTCAACGTAATCGTGGTTATCGTTTTGTTATCAACATATATGGAAAATAGTAAAATTTTGTTCACGCAAAGATTGTAAACAAGAAATAAAATAAAAATAAATTTGATATTCAAAAGTTCACAGTACAGGACATCTTTAAAATATTCTTATAACTTACGTTTGTCAGTTTTAATGAGTTAAATAAATAAATAAAGACAAAAACAGAAACACTGAATTAAGCAGCAATCATAAAGACGAAGTCACAGCCTAATGGTAGAGCTGCGGGAATAGACTGTATTCAGAGACAATTTTGAAGTAGAGATGTTGCATGCGCGAAAAATAGAGGGAAGCAACCTACCAAACTCTAGTAGGTCACATTCACCACTCACCACAGCAGAATGTGTTAAACTACCACTGCCTGTATTTATTACTTAATAATTATTTGTACATTTTTTATTCAGCTAATATCTTCAGAATTTTAACTTTTACTCTCTAAAACTCCAATCAGTGTATTTTGTGTACTTAAATTATGTTAAAAATTGTGTTAAAGTTTGTGGTGTGGTGAATGTGACCTACCAGAATTTTTTTAAGCTCCGCTGCTTTCCACTGAACATCGCGTATGCAACATCTTTATGTTCAAAAATCTTTGCTGTATTACGAAGCAAATCAGTATATTTGAGGGTAAACAATTTAAAGTTGTAAAGATTTTTTTTAATTGTGTTAATTGTTGTGAACTTGTACAGAAAACACTATTAGAGGCGAATGTACACTAGACTGGGTCGGAAAAAAATTGCCAATGTCCCCCCCTAAATTTGAAAATTATGTTGAGAGGGTTTCGGAAAAAATTAAAAAAAATTTTTTTTTTGATCCTTAGAAATACAGCCGACAATGTTTTTTCGTTGTAACTTGGTTATTTGACTCCGATTTTTAAAATTGATATGTCATTATTTTGGCCTTGAGAAGCTTCACATTTCCATTTAATGTCCTTTTAAGCTATGAAGTCGTTTTCACATGATTAGGTCAGCTAAAAAGAATAGAAAATTAGTAAAATTTTGGACAATGGGCGTGGCACCGCCCACTTTTAAAAGAAGGTAATTTAAAACTTTTGCAAGCTGTAATTTGTCAGTCGTTGAAGATATCATGATGAAATTTGGCAGGGACGTTACTCCTATTACTATATGTACGCTTAAAAAAATTAGCAAAATCGGAGAAGGACCACGCCCAATTTAAAAAAAAAATTTTTTTTTAAGTAAAATTGTATCAAAAAATTTAATATCTTTACAGTATATAAGTAAATTATGTCAACATTCAACTCCAGTAATGATATGGTGCAACAAAATACAAAAATAAAAGAAAATTTCAAAATGGGGTTGGCTCCGCCCTTTTTCATTTAATTTGTCTAGGATACTTTTAACGCCATAAGTCGAACAAAAATTAACCAATCCTTTTGAAATTTGGTAGGGGCATAGCTCTTATTATGCTAACTGTTTTCTGTGAAAACGGGCGAAATCGGTTGATTCCACGCCCAGTTTTTATACACAGTCTTTCGTCTGTCCTTCCGCATGGCCGTTAACCCGATAACTTAAGCAAAAATCGACATATATTTAATGAACTTAGTTCACGTACTTACTTTAACTCACTTTATCTTGGTATGAAAAATGAACGAAATCCGACAATGACCACGCCCACTTTTTCGATATCGAAAATTACGAAAAATGAAAAAATGCAATAATTCTATACCAAATACGAAAAAAGGGAGGAAACATGGTGAGGTAATTGGATTGGTTTATTGACGCGAAATATAACTTTAGAAAAAACTTTATAAAATGGTTTTGACACCTACCATATTAAGTTGAAGAAAATGAAAAAGTTCTGCAGGGCGAAATAAAAAAACCTTAAAATCTTGGCAGGTACTACATATATAAATAAATTAGCGGTATCCAACAGATGATGTTCTGGGTCACCCTGGTCCACATTTTGGTCGATATCTGGAAAAAGCCTTCACATATACAACTACCACCACTCCCTTTTAAAACTCTCATTAATACCTTTAATTTGATACCCATATCGTACAAACACATTCTAGAGTCACCCCTGGTCCACCTTTATGGCGGTATTTCGAAACGGCGTCCACTTATAGAACTAAGGCCCACTCCCTTTTAAAATACTTATTAACACCTTTCGTTTGATGCCCATATTGTACAAATAAATTCTAGGGCCACCCCTGGTCCACTTTTATGGCGATATCTCGAAACGGCGTCCACCTATGGAACTAAGGATTACTCCCTTTTAAAATACTCATTAACACCTTTCATTTGATACCCATATCGTACAAACGCATTCTAGAGTCACCCCTGGTCCACCTTTATGGCGATATCTCGAAAAGGCGACCACCTATACAACAACCACCACTACCTTTTAAAACCCTCATTAATACCTTTAATTTGATATCCATATCGTACAAACACTTTCTAGAGTCACCCCTGGTCCACCTTTATGGCGATATTTCGAATCGGCGTCAACCTACAGAACTAAGGCCCACTCCCTTTTAAAATACTCATTAACACCATTCGTTCGATGCCCATATTGTACAAACGAATTCTAGGGTCACACCTGGTCCACCTTAATGGCGATATCTCGAAACGGCGTCCACCTGTGGAACTAAGCATCACTCCCTTTTAAAATACTCATTAACACCTTTCTTTTGATACCCATATTGTTCAAACAAATTCTAGGGTCACCCCTGGTCCACCTTTATGGCGATATCTCGAAACGGCGTCCACCTATGGAACTAAGGATTACTCCCTTTTAAAATACTCATTAACACCTTTCATTTGATACCCATATCGTACAAACGCATTCTAGAGTCACCCCTGGTCCACCTTTATGGCGATATCTCGAAAAGGCGACCACCTATACAACTACCACCACTGCCTTTTAAAACCCTCATTAATACCTTTAATTTGATACCCATATTGTACAAACGAATTCCAGGGTCACACCTGGTCCACCTTTATGGCGATATCTCGAAACGGCGTCCACCTGTGGAACTAAGCATCACTCCCTTTTAAAATACTCATTAACACCTTTCTTTTGATACCCATATTGTACAAACAAATTCTAGGGTCACCCCTGGTCCACCTTTGTGACGATATCTCGAAACGGCGTCCACCTATGGAACTATGGATTACTCCCTTTTAAAATACTCATTAACACCTTTCTTTTGATACCCACATTATACAAGCAAATTCTAGGGTCACCCCTGGTCCACCTTTATGGCGATATCTCGAAACGGCGTCCACCTATGGAACTAAAGATTACTCCGTTTTAAAATACTCATTAACACCTTTCATTTGATACCCATATCGTACAAACGCATTCTAGAGTCACCCCTGGTCCACCTTTATGGCGATATCTCGAAAAGGCGACCACCTATACAACTACCACCACTCCCTTTTAAAACCCTCCTTAATACCTTTAATTTGATACCCATATCGTACAAACAAATTCTAGGGTCACACCTTGTGCACCTTTATGGCGATATCTCGAAACGGCGCCCACCTATGGAACTAAGGATTACTCCCTTTTAAAATACTCATTAACACCTTTCATTTGATACCCATATCGTACAAACGCATTCTAGAGTCACCCCTGGTCCACCTTTATGGCGATATCTCGAAAAGGCGACCACCTATACAACTACCACCACTGCCTTTTAAAACCCTCATTAATACCTTTAATTTGATACCCATATTTTACAAACGAATTCTAGGGTCACACCTGGTCCACCTTTATGGAGATATCTCGAAACGGCGTCCACCTGTGGAACTAAGCATCACTCCCTTTTAAAATACTCATTAACACCTTTCTTTTGATACCCATATTGTACAAACAAATTCTAGGGTCACCCCTGGTCCACCTTTGTGGCGATATCTCGAAACGGCGTCCACCTATGGAACTATGGATTACTCCCTTTTAAAATACTCATTAACACCTTTCTTTTGATACCCATATTATACAAACAAATTCTAGGGTCACCCCTGGTCCACCTTTATGGCGATATCTCGAAACGGCGTCTTTGGTAATAAGCCAAATATTTATTTTATTTTTTAAAAATATTATGTTATTTATTTTTGAGTTTAAATATTTTCCAACTAATTAGAATTTTCATTTTTTGAAGTTATTCAAAAATTTTAAGTTAACACGAAAACTCAATTAAAAATTATTTTAAAAATTAAAGTAAAGAGTACAAAATAGTTAACACTATATTTACTCCCCCTCCAAGAAAATTTGAAACAAACAAATTATTAATTAATATTAAATGTAACCTTTTTTTGTTTTTTGTTGTTTAATGTATTTGTATTTAAATTAGTGTTAATAAGTATGTTTGCTGGTTTAAGTAAATCAATTGAAATATTTTTAATAGTATTTTTGTATTGAATTGTAAATGTTTTATGTTTCTTAGAGATAACTTTAAAAGGTCCTTCATAAGGTGATTCTATATTAGATTTACGAAGAACTTTAACAAAAACATACTCACAATTTTCTAATTGTTTAGGAACGAAAAAATTTTCTTTGTTATGATGAAAAACTTTAGAACGAACAAGCGAAAAATATTCTCTTATTTTATGAAGAGCGTCATTAGAAAAATCATATTCTTTATTACTATTTGAAATAATTAATTCACCAGGTATTCTAAGTGTTTGGCCATAAACAAGTTCAGCAGATGAACATTTTAAATCTTCTTTAATAGAAGTTCGTAAACCAAGTAGAATGAATAGTAAAATGTCAGACCAATTAACCGAGTCGTTTGATGCTATAATTGCTGCTTTTAAAGTTCGATGAAATCTCTCTATCATGCCATTTGCTTGGGGATGGTAAGGAGATGTATGAATTTAATGAGAACCTAAAAGTTTAGTTAATTCCGTAAAAAATTTTGAAGTGAATTGTGAACCTTGATCTACTGTAATATTTAATGGTATACCAAATCGTGGTATATAATTTTGAATAAAAGTTTTTACTATAGTATTTGTTGAAATATCTTTAAGTGGATAAGCTTCAGGCCAACGTGAAAATCTATCAATAATTGTTAAAATATAACAATTTTCATTTGAAACTGGAAGAGGTCGAACAATATCCATATGAATATGTTCAAAACGACCTGATGGTATTTGAATTTTTTGAATAGGAGATTTAGTATGTCTTGAAATTTTGGATTTTTGACAACTGATGCAAGATGAAGTCCAATCGTTAATTTCTTTACGCATGTTAGGCCAATAATATTTATTTTGAATTAATTTTCTAGTTGTTCTTATACTTGGATGAGATAATGAGTGAATTTTGTCAAATATAATTCTTCTCATAGAATGTGGAACATAAGGTCGAAAAGGTTGTAGAGAAACATCACACCATATGTTTAAATTAATAACTGGAATATGAATTTCTTTCAAATTATTTTTAGAATTTTGATCAGAAATGGTTTTTTGTAAAAATGTATCAGTTTGCTGTTCTTTATATAAAGTTTCTAAATTTATATCTTGAGTTGAAATTGCATTTATTTGTGGAATACGGGAAAGTGTGTCGGCAACTATGTTGTCTCTTCCACGTATATATTGAATATCATTTGTAAATTGAGCAATATATTCAAGATGACGTAGTTGACGAGGAGATCTATCTACTTTAGAATTTAGAACATGAATTTAAGGTTTATGATCAATATAAATTGTAAAAGTTCTACCTACAAGAAAATGTTTAAAATGTTTAATAGAATTTTAAATAGCCAAAAGTTCACGATCAAATGTGGAATATTTAGTTTCTGTTGTAGTTAATTTTCTTGAAAAATAAGCTAAGGGTTCTAGTATATTATTGCTAGTTTGTTGAAGAACTGCTCCAATAGCAACATTTGATACATCTACTGCCAATGATAAAGTACCATTTTTGTCGAAATGTGTAAGTAAAGTATTTTTAGCAAAAAGTTTTTTAACATTTTCGAAAGCTGTTGTGGTTTCATTTGTCCAATTTAATTGTTTGAGTTTGTTTTTAATTGCATGTGTTAACATTTCATGCAGAGGACTAAGTTCTGTTGCTAACATTTTAATATATCTGTGATAGTAATTTATCATACTTAAAAATTTTTGTAATTTATTTATAGAAATTGGTTTTTCAAAATTTGTTATGATTTCAATTCTATCTAAAGATGGTTTAATACCTTCGCCTGAAATTTCGTAACTTAAGAAATTTAATTTATTTACACCGAGAGTACATTTTGAAGGTTTGATATTTAAATTATATTCTTCAAGTCTTTTGAAAACTGATTTCAAATGATTTATATGTTGATCTTCATTATCACTGGCAATAAGAATGTCATCAATGTATGTAAATACAAAATCGAAATCAGAAAATACTTCATTAATAAAGCGTTGGAAAGTTTCAGCACTGTTTCGTAAACCGAAAGGCATTCTTACGAATTCAAACATTCCAAAAGGGGTAGTTATTGCAGTTTTATGAATGTCTTCTTCTGCCATTGGAATTTGGTGGTAAGCACGCACAAGATCAATTTTGGAAAACAAATTTTTGTTTTTTAAATCAATTGTTAAATCGTGGATATGTGGTAAAGGATACCGATCTGGTGTAGTAATAAAATTAAGTCTTCGATAGTCTCCGCAAGGTCTCCAATCATTTGGTTCTTTTTTAGGAACGAGATGAAGTGGAGATGCAATAGGAGAATTTGAGGGTCTGCATATACCAGTTTGAACTAAAAATTCAAATTCAGTTTTAGCAATTTTAAGTTTGATTGGATCAAGACGTCTGGGTTTCAAAAATGGTAAAATACCTTTTGTTTCTATCCTGTGAACCGTATGGTGTTTAACTTTTTTAGTATAATCTGGTTCGCAGGTAATAGATGGAAATTCATTAAGTAATTTTGAAAACTTATTTTCGACAATAGGAATTTTGAGTGAGAAAATATCAGAAAATCCAGAAGATCCAGCAACTTTAATTTTTGTAGTAGAATCCATTACTTCTTTATTTTTAATATTGACAATAATTCCGATTTTTTCTAAAAAGTTTGCTCCTAAAATTGGTCTATCAATATTCGCAATAATGAATGGAAATTCAAAATCTCTTCTTAAACCTAAATCAATTTTAAGTAGTTTTGTACCGAAAGTTTCAATTGAAGAACCGTTTGCTGCAGTCAAAGTAAGATCCGAATTTCTTTTATAAATTTTAAATTTAGAAAAAGGAATAACTGATACAACTGCGCCGGTGTCGATAAGAAAATTAAGTTTATTGATTTTATCAAATATGAATAGGCGACGAGTAGGTTTAATAATAGTTCCATTATCCGCCACCGTCATAATGGATCGTTTCAGTTTAAATTTTGTTCGGAATTTGAATTGTGATTTTGATTAAAATTGCATGGGGGTATACATTTAAGAGCGTTATTCTTAAATTTTTTGTGATACCAACAAATATTTGTTTGTGAAGTAAAATTACGATTGTTTGAAAAATTTCTTGATCTTGAAAAATTAGATCTATTTCTATCTATAGATCTGGAACGGATTTGTAATTGATTAATATCATTAGAAATTTTATTTAAATTTTGATAAATGGCCGTAGTTAATTCAGTTAAATTTTTAACGCATTGTTCTAAAATATTATTATTTATACTCGAAACTATAGGAGATTTAGAAGAATGAGGTTTGTTGATTAAATCAAAAAGTTTGTCAGCTAAAATAATTACTTCATCTTTATTTTTATTGTTACAGATTTCATAAATCTGAATAATTCAGATGGTGAACGATCACCAAGTTCAGTTTTTGAAAATAATTGTTCTAATCGTTTTTCTTCGCTAAGAGAAAATCTTTCACATAAAATTTTTTTGATTGTATCATATTTATTGAAAAGAGGAGGAGGGTTAATGATGTCAAAAATTTTAGAAATAGTATCTCGTTGAAGGGTAATTAGAACATTTTGAAATTTTAAATTATCATCAGTGATATTATTAATTTCAAATTATCCTTCAACAAGTAAAAACCAGGCATTGGGAGATTCTTGCCAAAATTGTGGTAATTTAATAGATTTAGTAGAAGAAACATTTGTAAAGTTATTTTGTGTTGAAGTATCTCGTGTTATATTAGAGATGTTGTTTTGTGTTGTATTAATGTTAGAATTTTGAGTTGTATTCTGAGTCATTGTGTTATTTGTATAGTTGTTGTTTTGATTTTCCGAATTTGTAAAATTACGGGTTCGTATTGGTGAACGTAGAACCATATGAAACAAAAATTTAAATGAAAAATTTTAAAATTAGAAAATATTTAAGAATTTTTTTGGAAAGGGAGTTAACAATTTAAATACAATATTTAATTTTATATAAAAAATAAGTTAATTAAAATAACTTATATTAAAATTTTTAAGATATAAAAATAGTCTTAAAATAAATTGAAAATTTAAAGGGTTTAAAATTTTAATTTGAATTATAATTGAAAATTTTAAATTTAATATTAAAATAAAAATTATACTTACATAAAATTAAATTTAATAAAAAAATATTAAAATTAATAAGTAGTTGATTGAATATTGCAAAGATTTTAAGTGAATCAATTGCGTTTTTTGACGTGATGACAATTAAATACATCGTTGTTGCTGTCTATGCAATGGCTTTGTTATGCAATGGCTTTGTAATTAGTGAAGAGGACGTTAAAGGTTACAAGTGATTCCAACAAATGGTATACAAAATGACGATGTTTCGTTGAGTATTAAAATACTTCGATATATGAATGAATTGTAGGGAGGAATTAGCGGTATTATCTTAATGAATTTTAAGTTTAATATATACGACAGCAAATGATGTGCGTTAATCTAATTCAAACATTTTCGCATATTCTTTCAGTTCTTCAATATTGATTTAAATATCAGATAGGACGTGAAAATATAATGTCAATGGGTCAGCGGTTCTTTAAAATTATTTTAAGCTTCTTAGTTTTGTTATTAATAAACACGATTTTCGTTTAGGTACACAATTTCTTGGCCTCTTTTATTAAAATTAAGTGGCAGTTTAATTTAAATTCATTGAGTTTTGCATTGAATAATTCTTATAGATATTAAATCTGCTTTATTTTATTTTTTAGTATATTAATTTACAAATCACACATTTGTTTGTTAGAGCTTTGTTAGTGGTGAGGGTTTTTGTCATAGCACTGATGTATTGTGATGATGGTGTTTTTACTTGAGCACGTCACTTAGTTGCACTTTTATTTGCGGTATTTTATTGGTCAATAGCTTTGCGATACTAAAGCGTCACATTCAGTAATTGTTCACATATAGACTTATATAAAAATTTAGGTCCGTTGGTAGAATCGCCAATATATTTGGTAATAAGCCAAATATTTATTTTATTTTTTAAAAATATTATGTTATTTATTTTTGAGTTTAAATATTTTCCAACTAACTAGAATTTTCATTTTTTGAAGTTATTCAAAAATTTTAAGTTAACACGAAAACTCAATTAAAAATTATTTTAAAAATTAAAGTAAAGAGTACAAAATAGTTAACACTATAGCGTCCACCTATGGCACTAAGGATTACTCCGTTTTAAAATACTCATTAACACCTTTCATTTGATACCCATATCGTACAAACGCATTCTAGAGTCACCCCTGGTCCACCTTTATGTCGGTATCTCGAAAAGGCGACCACCTATACAACTACCACCACTCCCTTTTAAAACCCTCCTTAATACCTTTAATTTGATACCCATATCGTACAAACAAATTCTAGGGTCACACCTGGTCCACCTTTATGGCGATATCTCGAAACGGCGTCCACCTGTGGAACTAAGCATCACTCCCTTTTAAAATACTCATTAACACCTTTCATTTGATACCCGTATCGTACAAACGCATTCTAGAGTCAACCCTGATCCACCTTTATGGCTATATCCCTAAATGGCGTCCACCTATAGAACTATGGCCCACTCCTTCATAAAATACTCTTTAATGCCTTTTATTTGATACACATGTCATACAAACACATTCCAGGGTTTCCCTCGGTTCATTTTCCTACATGGTGATTTTCCCTTATGTTGTCACCATAGCTCTCAACTGAGTATGTAATGTTCGGTTACACCCGAACTTAACCTTCCTTACTTGTTTGTTTTGAAATTTGATACTCTTATAATTATATGTACTTTTATTATTAGAAATAAATCAATAAATAATGCACGATCGGAAGCTGAGTGGAAAAAATTGAAATTCCTGTATTGCTAAGTATGTAAATTCTATTTTTTATGACAACGTGTCAGTCGGCCAAGTTATCCATTGTGGACAAAGCAACGGTTCCAAAATGTTGAGCACCTCACTGAAGCAAGATTGGCTAAGACCCACTTCATGGTCTTTTCCAACGCCTTTCCGTATGCGAAAAAACAAAGACAAGTACTCAACTTTACAATTGGTGGAACTCCAAATTTTTGCTTCAATGAAGGCAAGGAGTTGGTAAGAATATCTAGCAAATATTAGAATACGGGATTGTTTAGCCTGTAATATTGGCGAAAACTAATTGAAAAAAATTAACTTGTTATTCAAAAGCGCAGAAAATAGTAAGTTTTAGCTTACAGTGAACCATTTAGCTCCAAAGGGTTAGAACTGTCCCTTAATTGCCTCCGAATCGCTTTCACTTTTATATTCTCCTCGCGCTCAATCAATACCAACTTAAGTGCAATACTAATTATTATTTTAAAAATCTTTTATTTAAATTTTTGTTGTATTTTAAGGAAATATATGCTCGGTTACAAAATTTACACATTTGTAAGTAAATTATTTGTTCACTACTAATTCACATCAGCTGTTTCGAAGTGAACTTTTGTTGGCCCAAAATTGCCGATAGGCGGAAAAAGTTCTCCCGAACAAAAGAAGTGAAGGCGAACACTTTTCCGCGTGAACTTCGAGATAAGGGTGATCATGAATAGGGGAAGTCAAAGTAAATAAGTGAGTCAAACCTGTTGTTTCGTATTTATAATAATAAAGCGCCAGATACACGACACGAACATTTCCGCGAACATTCCCGTTATGTCATGTTTCTGCGACCTTTTCTGTCGTGTATGGTGGTGTTTGCCAGTTCGCGCAAATGTTCGCCAAAAATCAAAATATTTTAATTTTTGGCGAACATTTGCGCGAACTGTTCGTGCGTGTATGGCGAAATAGCTCATAATCGTAGTAATTTCTGAACGGAACAGACGTGCGCGGAAAAGTAAAATGGACAATAAAAAATTTCTGAGTGAATTTATTGAAATGTATAAATCTTTGTCATCATTGTGGCAAGTAAAAAGCAAAGATTATTGTAATAGAATTAAAAAGAATAATGATTATGCGACTTTTTTTTGCACAATTGTTGTCCGTATTCATCGCTATCTGAAAGAGAACTAATGTTCGGCCAAAAGTTCGTATGGTGTATGGCCAAAGCTGCGTATTTGGCGCTTAACGTTATGCGACAAAATCAACTTTTTTTCTGGGTATTGGACAAAACCGACTTTTTTGTAGAGATTGAGGCTTAAGTAAACAAAGTACTATTTTCGAACTTAGCCTCCAATTTTTTTTAGCTGACCTAATCATGTGAAAACGACTTCATAGCTTAAAAGGACATTAAACGGAAATGTGAAGCTTCACAAGGCCAAAATAATGACATATCAATTTTAAAAATCGGACATCAAATAACCAATTTACAACGAAAAAACATTTTCGGCTGTATTTCGATGGATCAAAAAAAATTGAAAAAAATTTTTCCGAAACCCTCTCCACATAATCTTCAAATTTAGGGGCGGACATTAGCAACTTTTTTTTTGTATGGGGACCAACCCAGTCTAATGTACACCATGCTGCATTCAGTAAGGAATGTCCAGCATATAAAAGATATATTCACAGTAAAACAAAAACGAGCAAGGAAGGCTAAGTTCGGGTGTAACCGACCATTACATACTCAGCTTTGGAGGCAAAATATGGGAAAATCACCATGTAGGAAAATGAACCTAGGATAACCCTGGAATGTGTTTGTATGACATGGGTATCAAATGGAAAGTATTAAAGAGTTTTTTAAAAGGGAGCAGGCCATAGTTCTATAGGTGGACGCCATTTCGGGATATCACCATAAAGGTGGACCAGGGGTGACTCTAGAATGTGTTTATACGATATAGGTATCAAATGGAAGGTGTTAAAAGGGAAAGGGCCTTAGTTCTATAGGTGGACGCCTTTTCGAGATAACGCCATAAAGGTGGACCAGGGATGACTCTATAATGTGTTTGTATGATATGGGTATCAAATTAAAGGCACTAATTAGTGTTTTAAAAGGGAGTGGCCTTTAGTTTTATCGACCAAAATGTGGACCAGAGTGACCCAGAACATCATCTGTTGGGTACCGCTAATTTATTTATATATGTAATACCCAGAATAGTATTCCTGCAAAGATTCCAAGGGCTTTTGATTTCGCCCTGCAGAACTTTTTCATTTTCTTCTACTTAATATCGCAGGTGTCACGCCAATTTAACAAAGTTTTTTCGAAAGCTATATTTTGCGTCAACAAACCAATCCAATTACCATCTTTCATCCCTTTTTTCGTATTTGGTATAGAATTATGGCATTTTTTTCATTTATGTAATTTTCGATATCGAAAAAGTGGGCGTGGTTATAGTCGGATTTCGGCAATTTTTTATAACAAGATAAAGTGAGGTTAGGTAAGTGCGTGGACTAAGTTTAGTAAAGATATATCGGTTTTTGCTCAGGTTATTGTGTTAACGGCCGAGCTGAAGGACAGACGGTCGACTGTGTATAAAAACTGGGCGTGGCTTCAACCGATTTCGCCCATTTTCACAGAAAATAGTTACCGTTATAGAATCTATGCCCCTACCAAATTTCAGAAGGATTGGTAAATTTTTGTTCGACTTATGGCATTAAAAGTATTCTAGACAAACTAAATGAAAAAGCCACACCCATTTTGAAATTTTCTTTTATTTTTGTATTGTGTTGCACCATATCATTACTGGAGTTGAATGTTGCTATAATTTATTTATATACAGTAAAAATATTAAATTTTTTGTTAATATATGACTTTAAAAAAATTTTTTCTTATAAAGTGGCCGTGTGCTTGCACCGATTTTCCTAATTTTTATTAAGCGTACATATAGTAATAGTAGTAACGTTCCTGCCAAATTTCATTATGATATCTTCAACGACTGCCAAATTACAGATTGCAAAACTTTTAAATTACCTTCTTTTAAAAGTGGGCGGTACCACGCCCATTGTCCAAAATTTTACAAATTTTGTACTCTGCGTCATAAGTTCAACCATCCTACCAAGTTTCATCGCTTTATCCGTCTTTGGCAATGAATTTTCGCATTTTTTCGGTTTTTCGAAATTTACAATATCGAAAAAGTGGGCGTGGTTATAGTACGATATCGTTCATTTTAAATAGCGATCTGAGATGAGTGCTCAGGAACCTACATACCAAATTTCATCGAGATACCACAAAATTTACTCAAGTTGTCGTGTTAACGGACAGACGGACAGACGGACGGACGGACGGACATGGCTCAATCAATTTTTTTTCGATACTGATGATTTTGATATATGGAAGTCTATATCTATCTAGATTCCTTTATACCTGTACAACCAACCGTTATCCAACCAAAGTTAATATACTCTGTGAGCTCTGCTCATTTGAGTATAATGACCAATATACCAGGGATAAAATCACTTTTAATATTAATAATAGAGATTTTAAATACATACATTTATATAGTAAACGCATGTTTTTTTTTATCAAATTGAATACGTACAAATGTTTAGTTACATAGTACTACATTTTAGTGTGGCATTGGTTTAAAAAATGAAACAGCAAACCCGTATCCTTTTAATCATCATAACAAAGACCAAAATCAGCGAGTGCAAATTTTTCCTCGAAGTCTTCTGTGGGCGAATATAACAATAATGTAAGCCTTTTCAAATCTTAGAAAATTTAGTAGGTTGGCTAATAGCGGGGCATCACTTGCCCTACTTGCGAAAGTAATTAGTGCATATCTATTATTAGTTATGAATATATAACATGGATCAGTAAATTGCGGTTAATAGTCAAGGCTTACTAAGCTGAAACGAATTCTTTACGGAATTTCCAAAATTAAATCTTGTTTTAACTTAATAAAAATTAGCATAATGCAGCGCACTCTGAAATTTGGAATCACCTTAAATGATTCGTACAACACCAAAAATTATTCGCTGCTTTTTAGAAGGCAGCAATGTCAATCGAGGTGTATGACGATGTTAACGTGGTGAAAGCAACTTGCATCATACAATGACAAAATGTTGCATACTTTTTCACCCGAAATTATTCACAGTTTTTCTTCACCCTATCGCAAAGGGTGGCGAACAAATTTTTCATGTTGGAAAAAGATTTCGCCTTATTGGCAACCCTTTGTACGGGCGAAATGAACAGCGGGGAAAACCCAAATTTATTCACTTATATTTTGCAGGCGATTATGACGAAGTTAGAATAGCAATAACCAGATTGAAAAACAACAAGGCCGTGGGCGCTGATGGTTTGCCTGCGGAGCTATTCAAGTACGGTGCGCATGCAGCAGCTTCTTAGCAAAATATGGGCGGACGAGTGCATGCCCGACGGTTGGAATATAAGTGTTCTTTGCCCAGTCCACAAGAAGGGGGATACTGCAAAATGCACCAACTATCGTGGAATCAGCCTTCTTAATATCGCATATAAGGTCCTTTCAAGTGTATTGTGCGAAAGATTGAAGCCCACCGTGAACCGGCTGATTGGACCTTATCAGTGCGGCTTCAGACCTGGTAAATCTACCATAACCAGATTTTCACAATGCGCCAAATCTTGGGAAAAACCCGTGAAAAGAGAATCGACACACATTACCTCTGCGTCGACTTTAAAGCCGCCTTCGGCAGCACGAAAAGGAGCTGCCTTTATGCCGCTATGTCTGAATTTGGTTTCCCCGCAAAACTTATACGGCTGTGCAAAATGACGTTAAGCAACACCATCAGCTCAGTCAGAATTGGGAAGGACCTCTCCGAGCCGTTCGAAATTAAACGAGGTTTCAGACAGGGTGACCCCCTATCGTGCGATTTCTTTAATTTGATGCTGGAGAAAATTATACTAGCTGCAGAACTTAACCGCACTGGAACAATATACTATAATAGCGTGCAATTACTGGCATATGCTGATGACATTGATATCATCGGCCTAAACACCCGCGCTCTTAGTTCTGCTTACTCCAAACTGGAAAAAGAAACGGTAAAGATGGGTTTGTTGGTGAATGAGGACAAAACGAAGTACCTGTTGTCATCCAGCAAAGAGTCAGCGCATAGGCGCCTTGGCAACCACGCTACTGTTGGCAGCCATAATTTCGAAATAGTAAAAGACTTCGTTTATTTGGGAACCAACATCAACACTAGCAACAACATCAGCACTGAAATCCAGCGAAGAATCAATATTGCCAATAAATGCTACTTTGGTCTATGTAGGCAATTGAAAAGGAAAGTCCTCTCTCGGCGAACGAAAATCATACTCTACGAGTCACTTATCGTACCCGTCCTGCTATATGGAGCAGAAGCATGGACCATGACAACAGCAGATGAAGCGGCTTTAGGAGTGTTCGAGAGAAAAGTTCTTGGAAAGATTTATGGACCTCTACGCGTTGGCGATGGCGAGTACCGAAGAAGATTTAATGATGAGCTGTACGAGCTATACGCAGACATCAACATAGTCCAGCGAATTAAAACACAGCGGCTGCGCTGGCTAGGCCATGTTATGCGAATGAATGATGATGCTCCGGCCAAGAAAGTGTTTCTATCGGAACCCGCCTATGGAAGCAGAGGTAGAGGGCGGCCCCCACTCCGTTGGAAGGACCAGGTGGAAAGCGATTTAAACTCCCTTGGTGTGACCAATTGGCGCCGGTTGGCGGAGCGACTGGCGCGCCTTGTTGGACGGCCATAACCGTTTAGACGGCTAAGCGCCAATTAAGTAAGTAAGTAAGTAAGTATTTTGCAGGCGAACGAAAGAAAATCAAAATGTGAGTAATTTTTTTTTGCATATTGATATTCTCATAATTTTATGTACTTTTATTATTAGGACTAAATCAATAAATAATGCGCAATCAGAAATGCTTCTTGAAAAAATTATGCAAAATCCCGGCATTGCAAGAGGGTTTTCAAAAGAAAATCTGGAAAAAGTGGCGGACTTCTGGAAGAAGCTAAGTTTATGTTTAAATAGCCTTGGTCCACCCATTAAGAGTGAAGCTGAGTGGAAAAAAGTCAAACTCTTTTATTGCTAATTATGTCAACTCAATTTTTTATGACAACGTATATTTTTCTAGGTATGGAATGACCAAAAAAGATATGTACGGAAGAAGGCATCAAAAAATGCTCTTTACGCGAGGGGGACAGGAGACGGGCCGTACAGAATGCAAAAACTTTCGACTGCAGAAGAGGCAATATACCAACTGCTGGATTTAAAAGATTCAGTTGAAGGTATTCAAGACTCACATAGCTACGGAATACCTTCAAAAAAGGCGAAAACGGGTTCGCCAATGGAAATAGTATCGAACATTGTACTATGTGAAGTTCCTGGTTGTAGTAATGATGACGTTCCTGGTTGTAGTACCGATTTGCCTACAATCATGACAGACAGCGAACCTGTGGATACAAATTGTGGTCCTGCTGCTGCTGAACGTGGTTGTCCACCAAGCGATAGCAGCATTCAGGCGATTGTGCAAAGTAGGTCTTTTTCCAAAAAAATTGACAAACACAGAGCTGATTCGCCAGGAACTTGAGACTCAACAAGACCTATGCGATAAATTGGGCGAAATTTTAACAGAATTAAGACCGAACAATGAAAAATTATGATACACTGGATCGTATGTGCGATTTAAAAGAAAAAAGTTAATTGAACTAAAAAAGCATACCTAATATGAAAATGGAAAAGCTACGTAAACGTGAAATTGAGGAGCAAATGGAATTTAATCGACGGACGTTAAAATTAACAAGTAAGGAAGGCTAAGTTCGGGTGTAACCGAACATTACATACTCAGTTGAGAGCTATGGAGACAAAATAAGGGAAAATCACCATGTAGGAAAATGAACCTAGGGTAACCCTGGAATGTGTTGTTTGTACGAACTTGTCAAATGAAAGGTATTAATGAATATTTTAAAAGGGAGTGAGCCTTAGTTCTATAGGTGGACGCCTTTTCGAGATATCGCCATAAAGGTGGACCAGGGGTGACTCTAGAATTTGTTTATACAATATGGGTATCAAATGAAAGGTGTTAATGAGTATTTTAAAAGGGAGTGGGCCTTAGTTTTATAGGTGGACGCCTTTTCGAGATATCGCCATAAAGGTGGACCAGGGATGACTCTAGAATGCGTTTATACAATATGGGTATCAAACGAAAGGTGTTAATGAGTATTTTAAAAGGGAGTGGGCCTTAGTTCTATGGGTGGACGCCTTTTCGAAATGTCGATATAAAGGTGGACCAGGGGTGACTCTAGAATTTGTTTGTACGATATGGGTATCAAATTAAAGGTGTTAATGAGTATTTTAAAAGGGAGTGGGCCTTAGTTTTATAGGTGGACGCCCTTTCGAGATATCGCCATAAAGGTGGACCTGGGGTGACTCTAGAATTTGTTTATGCAATATGGGTATCAAATGAAAGGTGTTAATGAGTATTTTAAAAGGGAGTGGGCCTTAGTTTTATAGGTGGACGCCTTTTCGAGATATCGCCATAAAGGTGGACCAGGGGTCACACTAGAATTTGTTTGTACGATATGGTTATCAAATGAAAGGTGTTAATGAGTATTTTAAAAGGGAGTGGGGCTTAGTTCTATAGGTGGACGCCTCTTCGAGATATCGCCATAAAGGTGGACCAGGAGTAACTCTATAATGTGTTTGTACAATATGGGTGTCAAATTAAAGGTATTAATAAGAATTTTAAAAGGGAGTTGTGGTAGTTGTATATGTGAAGGCGTTTTCGAGATTTCGACCAAAATGTGGACCAGGGTGACCCAGAACATCATCTGTCGGGTACCGCTAATTTATTTATATATGTAATACCACGAACAGTATTCCTGTCATGATTCCAAGGGTTTTCGATTTCACCCTGCAGAAGTTTTTCATTTCTTCTATTTAATATGGTAGGTGTCACACCCATTTTACAAAGTTTTTTTCTAAAGTTATATTTTGCGTCAATAAACCAATGCAATTACCATGTTTCATCCCTTTTTTCGTATTTGGTATAGAATTATGGCATTTTTTTCATTTTTCTTAATTTTCGAAATCGAAAAAGTGGGCGTGGTCATAGTCGAATTTCGGCCATTTTTTATACCAATATAAAGTGTGTTCAGATAATTATGTGAACTGTGTTTAGTAAAGATATATCGATTTTTGCTCAAGTTATCGTGTTAACGGCCGAGCGGAAGGACAGACGATCTACTGTGTATAAAAAATGGGCGTGGCTGAGCAAGGATTGGTAAATATTTGTTCGACTTATGGCATTAAATGTATCCTAGAAAAATCAAATGAAAAAGGGCGGAGCCACGCCCATTTTGAAATTTTCTTTTGTTTTTGTATTTTGTTGCACCATGTTATTACTGGAGTTGAATGTTGACATAATTTACTTATATACCGTAAAGATATTAAATTTTTGTAAAATTTTCACTTAAAAAAAAATTTTTTTTTAAGTGGGCGTGGTCGTTCTCCGATTTTGCAAATTTTATTAAGCATAAATATAGTAATACAAGTAACGTTCCTGCCACATTTCATTATGATATCTTCAACAACTGCCAAATTACAGCTTGCAAAACTTCTAAATTACCTTCTTTTAAAAGTGAGCGGTGCCACGCCCGTTGTCCAAAATTTTACTTATTTTCTATTCTGCGTCATAAGTTCAACCCACCTACCAAGTTTCATCGCTTTATCCGTCTTTGGTAATGAATTATCGTACTTTACCGATTTTTCGAAATTTTCGATATCGAAAAAGTTGGCGTGGTTATAGTCCGATATCGTTCATTTTAAATAGCGATCTGAGATGAGTGCCCGGAAACCTACATATCAAATTTCGTCAAGATTGCTCAAAATTTACTCAAGTTATCGTGTTAATGGACGGACGGACGGACGGACATGGCTCAATCAAATTTTTTTTCGATACTGATGATTTTGATATATGGAAGTCTATATCTATCTCGATTCCTTTATACCTGTACAACCAACCGTTATCCAATCAAAGTTAATATACTGTGTGAGCTCTGCTTGAAAATATATATATAGTTTAGTGCAATGTGGTATTTGTGTTCCTTTTTTTATACCACGTGTAAGATGAAAGTTTCATGAAATGAAGTATTTATGTTTGATTTTTAATACAAATAAGTTAGATAACATAGCTACCTTAATACTTTAAAATAAAAATAATGAATGAATTTGAATTAATAAATTTTATTTAAAGAGTGTTTGTGATTTCTGTACGAATACGCTGACCTGCCACCATATAGGTACTGTTTACTTTGCCAATATGTTGATTTTCTAATGTCTCGTTCAAATGTCTGTTATCAGATGGCGTTGGCAAATTTGCTTCACTGTTGTAATGAATGCAAATGTTGTGTAAAGCTACGCAAACGCTAATTATTTTTATTGCCTTTGCAGGAGAATAATACAACTCTCTTGTACTTAAAAGACACCTCCAACGGTTTTTAAGAACACCATTTGTTCTTTCGATTATATTTCGACAACGCGTGTGAACTTCATTAAATTTTGCCTCAGGTGATCCACTTTTTTGGAGTTCTGTATGGAGTAAGTAGCCAAGGCTCTAGAGGGAACCCAGCGTCACCTGAAAACTTGTTGATTTCAAATGCATTCGTTTCATTTCTTTTAAGCTATTACCTAGTAGATGGGCATTGCTGTGACTTTGCAAATAATTCTGTTCCATTTCTGATCTTAAGCCGCTTATGTTCCATATGAATGCATCGTGGCAAGCACCAGGGTGCGTAGCATCGATAGCACGAATTCTCAGATTGCTGTCACATACCTGGAAAAATATTTATGTACATAATTTATATTTTATTTTAGCCTAAGTTATATGCACAGCACTCACCAGCATAACATTTAAACTGCATTTGCCTTACCTATTGTAAAATTGGTGAACGCTCTTGGAAAGGGTTGCTATGTTAACGTGTGTTCCATCAATACATCCTACAACCCCTGGCATTCCGAACTTGTCATAAAAATCGCATGCAGTTTGACGTTGTTCTTCCAAAGTCGGCCAAATTATCCATTGTGGACAAAGCAACGGTTCCAAAATGTTCAGCACCTCTGAAAGTACCTCACTGAAACAAGATTGACTAAAGCCCACCTCATAGTCCTTTCCAACGACTTGTTGATGTCCTCCCTCTGCGAAAAAATGAACACATGCGCTCAACTTTACAATTGGTTGTACTCCATATTTTTGCTTAAATGGTGGCAAGGAGTTGGTAAGAATATCTAGCAAATATTTGAATGCCGGCTTATTTAGCCTGTAATATTGTAGAAAACTAGTTGGAAAAAGTTAATTTGTTATTCAAAAGTGCTGAAAATAGTAATTTTTAACTTACAGTGAGTCACTTAACTCCAAAGGGTTAGAACTGTCCCTTAATTGCCTCCGAATCGCTTTCACATTTATATTCTCCTCGCGCTCAATCAATACCAACCTAAGTGCAATACATTTTTTCTAATTTTTTTTTCTCTATTTTTGCTGTATTTTAAGGAAATATATGCTTGGTAACAAAATTTACGCAATTGCTAATTCACAATAGAGCATCATCAGGTGTTTCGAAGTGAACTTTTTTTCGCCCGAAATTGCCGTTAGGCGGAAAAAGTTCACCCGAACAAAAAAGTGAAGGCGAACAATTTTCCGCGTGAACTTCGCGATAAGGGTGAATATCTAAGAATGATTTCTTCTTATTCGCAAAACTCGAAATATAGTTATCCGTTAAGCTTGTTCAAGCAAAAAAAATACCTACTTATATGGGTATACCTTTTTTTTGTAATTTTGAGCACTAAATTCTAATCTAAAAAAGGAAAAAGTAAAAAAATATCTTTACAAACATTATTATTAAATGCCATTAAATTCGGTTTTGCATCTTTTGTAAAACAATCTATTTTTATGGGTGGATAATATGTGTATTGATTTAAGAATGATTAGAGCAACAGTTTAAGGTTAAAAATTGTATATTTTCAAAAATATGTTTTTTGTTTAACGCACTGCCCAAAAAACTATTGTTTGTACCATTTCACAATGCACATATTAAACAATGCTCGTAATCTCAACAATTCATAACTACGCAATAAATTTTTATAAACAAAACAACTACTTCTGAATATATCACTAGTATAATTTTTACTTTCACGCGAATCTGCCATTTAAAGTTCCTGATAGTATTTACCATGGACAACCATGAAAGTATTAGCAAAATTTTGAGCGGAAGTTACTCCGTTGCTCCTAAGGAAAAAATAAAAGCCAAATGTGGAAAGTATTTGGCTGGTCAAAAAGGATGCCGACACAATAATAGATGGGATTGCGTTTTGCCGAAACTGCCAAAAGATATTATCATACAATGGAAAGCAAACATCGAACCTTCTGCGCCATAGGTGTTACATTAACAGAAACGTAGAGGATGAACTGCAAATTATAAGCACCGATGACAAAACTGGAGTAATGGAAGTCAGGGATGATAAATGGGTTTTTTCATTTTTTATCCAAACGAGGAAAACAAGTAGGAAGGCTAAGTTCGGGTGTAACCGAACATTACATTATATTTCTATAGGTGGACGCCTTTTCGAGATATCACCATAAAGGTGGACCGGGGGGGGGGGGGGGGGGGGGGGGGGGGGGGGGGAGGGGGGACTCTAGAATTTGTTTGTTTTTTAAAAGGGAGTGGGTCTTAATTCTATAGGTGGACGCCTTTTCGAGATATCGCCATAAAGGTGGACCCGGGGTGACTCTAGGATTTGTTTGTACGATATGGGTACCAAATGAAAGGTGTTAATGAGTATTTTAAAAGGGAGGTCTTAATTCTATAGGTGGACGCCTTTTCGAGATATCGCCATAAAGGTGGACCCGGGGTGACTCTAGAATTTGTTTGTACGATATGGGTATCAAATAAAGGTATTAATGAGGGGTTTAAAAGGGAGTGGTGGTAGTTGTATATGTGAAGGCGTTTTCGAGATATTGACCAAAATCTGGACCAGTTTGACCCAGAACATCATCTGTCGGGTACCTTTAATTTATTTATATATGTAATACCACGAACAGTATTTCTGCCAAAATTCCAAGGGCTTTTGATTTCGCCTTGCAAAACTTTTTCATTTTCTTCTACTTAATATGGTAGGTGTCACACTCATTTTACAAAGTTTTTTCTAAAGTTATATTTTGCGTAAATAAACCAATCATCCATATACCATGTTTCATCCCTTTTTTCGTATTTGGTATAGAATTTTGGTATTTTTTTAATTTTTCGTAATTTTCGATATCGAAAAAGTGGGCGTGATCATGGTCGGATTTAGTTCATTTTTTATACCAAGATAAAGTGCGTTCAGATAAGTACGTGAACTAAGTTCAGTAAAGATATGTCGATTTTTGCTCTAGTTATCGTGTTAACGGCCATGCGGAAGGACAGACGGACGACTGTGTATAAAAACTGGGCGTGGCTTCAACCGATTTCGCCCAATTTCACAGAAAACAGTTAACGTCATAAAATCTATGCCCCTACCAAATTTCAAAAGGATTGGTAATTTTTTGTTCGACTTATGGCATTAAAAGTATCCTAGACAAATTAAATGAAAAAGGGCGGAGCCACGCCCATTTTAAAATTTTCTTTTATTTTTGTATTTTGTTGCACCATATCATTACTGGAGTTGAATGTTGACATAATTTACTTATATACTGTAAAGATATTAAATTTTTTATTAAAATTTGACTTAAAAAAAATTTTTTTTAAAAGTGGGCGTGTTCGTTCTCCGATTTTGCAAATTTTTATTAAGCATACATATAGTAATAAGAGTAACGTTCCTGCCAAATTTCATAATGATATCTTCAACGACTGCCAAATTACAGCTTGCAAAACTTTTAAATTACCTTCTTTTAAAAGTGGGCGGTGCCACGCCTAATTTTCTATTCTGCGTCATAAGTTCAACTCACATATCAAGTTTCATCGCTTTATCCATCTTTGGTAATGAATTATCGCACTTTTTGTGTTTTTCGAAATTTTCGATATCAAAAAAGTTGGCGCGGTTATAGTCCGATTTCGTTCATTTTAAATAGCGATCTGAGATGTGTGCCCAGGAACATACATACCAAATTTCATCAAGATAACTCAAAATTTACTCAAGTTATCGTGTTAACGGACGGACGGACGGACATGGCTCAATCAAATTTTTTTCGATACTGATGATTTTGATATATGGAAGTCTATATCTATCTCGATTCCTTTATACCTGTACAACCAACCGTTATCCAATCAAAGTGTGAGCTCTGCTCAACTGAGTATAATAACAGATACATTCAATGCAAAAATATTTCATAAAAACATTTTTGGGTACAAAAGATTTAGATTCAGGTATAAAATTTGACAAATTGTCCCCTACATCTATACTGTGACGAATATTAGTATCACTAAGCGATATTCCTATCGCTAAGCCGATACTAAGTATGTACGTAAACAAATCAATCATCATGTACACACATACATACATGGCAGCAGGGAGATACTCACAAACGCATGCCACATTAACCGAAGTAGTACCCACATATACACACGGATATGGATACAAACTACAAATATACATGTGTATAGCTGGTAAACAATAATGAAGTTCACGAAATTACTATACCTTAGGAGAAATGGGTGAACGAGGAAACCGAGAGTATAAAAGCAGCAGAAGCTGAGGCATGACTAAACATTTTGATTTGAGCACGCTATTGGACGCGAAATATAAGTGTTATTGTGAAGTACTTCCAAAGTAGGCTAATAAAGACCATTTTGCATTATTGAATATTGGAGTTATTTATTCAACAATTTAGCGATACGAACATTAGTATAAGGTGTAAAATAAACGGAATTTCCCTAAATTCGTTACAATACTAATAACTCATGTTTCAATCACTACATTAACATTTCTTCTTCTTTGAGTTCTTTAAATACATCAGTTGACAAAAAGCTTTTTTTGTATCTATATTATGACAACTACTGTAAACTGATTTCATCAAGTCTTTAGTTTTTATTAAATTTGAAACTGTGTTTATTTGAAGTCTATATTTACACTTAGTTTTAATTAAATTTTGTATAGAAAATATCCTTTCTACGTTTGTGGATGAATGTGGAATCGACAATATGCCTTGAACTATTCTATACATATTGGAAAACATTAGCGCATTTAATTCATTATACCTTTAATGAAAATGAAATGGTATATTAATTTCATCATGAAACCCAAAATTGTAAGTCCTTAAAGGAAAATAGATAGACCCACCATTAAGTATACCGAAATAATCAGGATGAAGAGCTGAGTTGATTTAGCCATGTCCGTCTGTCCGTCTGTCTGTTTGTATGCAAAGTAGTCCCTCAATTTTTGAGATATCTTGATAAAATTTGGTGAGCGGGTGTATTTGGGTGTCCGATTAGACATTTGTCGTAACCCGCCGGATCGGACCACTATAGCATATATCCTCCATACAACCGATTTTTCAGAAAAAGAGGAAGATTCAAACTTCACCATATACTTTCGTATATTACACATATTGTTGTCTGAAAAAATTGATGAGATCGGTCGTATATATAGTATATATCCCCCACAACCGATTGTTCAGATAAGAAACTTTACGTAATTACTGCCCTATTTTAAGAGCTAGAGGCTTCAAATTTCACCGAATGCTTACGTATATAGCATATATTGTTGTCTGAAAAAATCATAGATGAAAAAATCATGTATATATATTATATATCTCATACAACCGATTGTTCAAATAAAAAACTTTTCGCAATTTCTACCCCATTTCAACAGCTATAAGCTTCAAATTTCACCGATTGCTTGCGTATATAGTCTATATTGTTGTGTAAAAAAATCATAGAGATAGGTGATATATATAATATATATATATATATATATATATATATGATGGCATATATAGTATATATATAGTATATATATATATTTTTTTTTGCAATTTCAGCCCCATTTGAACAGCTAGAAGCTTCAAATTTTACCAATTTATTGTTGTCTGAAAAAATCATAGAGATCGGTGGTACATATATTATATACCCCATATAAACTGTCATTTTTTCCCTTTTTTACGGCTAGTAGCTTCAAAATTCATCAAATTTCATCAAATAGTTATGTTTACGTCATGTATTGTTGAAATACGTGATTCGTAGTCATAGTTTTTACACGCAGACCACAAAAAACCTGAAACTTTGTTTATTTTTATACTCAGTTGAGCAGAGCTCACAGAGTATATTAATTTTGATTGGATAACGGTTGGATGTACAGGTATAAAGGAATCGGGATAGATATAGGCTTCCATATATCAAAATCATCAGCATCGAAAAAAAATTTGATTGAGCCATGTCCGTCCGTCCGTCCGTCTGCCCGTTAACACGATAACTTTAGTAAATTTTGAGGTATCTTGATGAAATTTGTGGTATGTAGGTTCATGGGCACTCAACTCAGACTGCGATAATTCATTACCAAAGATGGATAAAGCGATGAAACTTGGACAATGGGCGTGGCACCGCCCACTTTTAAATGAAGGTAATTTAAAAGTTTTGCAAGCTGTAATTTGGCAGTCGTTGAAGATATCATGATGAAATTTGGCAGGAACGTTACTCCTATTACTATATATATGCTTAATAAAAATTAGGAAAATTTTTTCAAGTCAAAATAAAAAAAAAGTTAATATCTTTACAGTATATAATAAATTATGTCAACATTCAACTCCAGTAATGATATGGTGCAACAAAATACAAAAATAAAAGAAAATTTCAAAATGGGCGTGGCTCCGCCCTTTTTCATTTAATTTGTCTAGGATACTTTTAAAGCCGTAATTCGAACACAAATTTACCAATCCTTGTGAAATATGGTAGGGGCTTAGATTCTAGGACGATAACTGTTTTCTGTGAAAAAGGGCGAAATCGGTGGAAGCCACGCCCAGTTTTTATACACAGTCGTCCGTCTGTCCTTCCGCATGGCTCTTAACACGATAACTTGAGCAAAAATCTATATATCTTTACTAAACTAAGTTCACGTACTTATCTGAACTCACTTTGTATTGGTATAAAAAATGGCCGAAATCGGACTATGAGCACGCCCACTTTTTCGATATCGAAAATTACGAAAAATTAAAAAAATACCATAATTCTATACCAAATACGAAAAAAGGGATGAAACATGGTATATATATTGGTTTATTGACGCAAAATATAACTTTAGAAAAAAACTGTGTAAAATGGGTGTGACAGCTACCATATTAAGTAGAAGAAAATGAAAAAGTTCTGCAAGGCGAAATCAAAAGCCCTTGGAATTTTGGCAGACTAACTGTTCGTGGTATTACATATATAAATAAATAAGCGGTACCCGACAGATGATCTTCTGGGTCAAACTGGTCCACATTTTGGTCAATATCCCGGAAACGCCTTCACATATACAACTACCACCACTCTCTTTTAAACGCCTCATTAATACCTTTATTTGATACCCATATCGTACAAACAAATTCTAGAGTCACCCCTGGTCCACCTTTATGGCGATATCTCGAAAAGGCGTCCACCTATAGAACTAAGGCCCACTCCCTTTTAAAATACTCATTAACACCTTTCTTCTGATACCCATATAGTACAAACAAATTCTAGAGTCACCCCTGGTCCACCTTTATGGCGATATCTAGAAAAGGCGTCCACCTATAGAACTAAGCCCACGCTCTTTTAAAATACTCATTAACACCTTTCATTTGATACCCATATCGTACAAACAAATTATATAGTCAGCCGTGGTCCACCTTTATGGCGATATCCCTAAATAGCGTTCACCTATATAACTATGACCCACTCCCTCTTAAAATACTATTTAATACCTTCCATTTGATACGAATGTCATACAAACACATTCCAGGATTACCCTAGTTTCATTTTCCTACATGGTGATTTTCCCTTATTTTGTCTCCATAGCTCTCACCTGAGTATGTAATGTTCGGTTACACCCGAACCTAGCCTTCCTTACATGTCTATTTTATATTTATCTTAAAAACTGTGTAGGTATGTATGTACATCTGTTCACTATATATTTCTTATCTTATACATCCGATTATTTGGAGATTACGAACGGGATCAGATTATTGTTCAGCCCCATTCATGAAAGGTATGAAGTCTTCGTCGCAGCCGAGGACAGTCCCGTCCTTACTTGTTTTTAACTTATCTTAATTCTTTCCAAAAGCTGCATATATTTAAATTCTTTAATTTTTTAAGAGTCTCGTTCTCTGCTAAAGCTCTAAATTCAGAATTAATTTTCTCTATTTTATCAAATTCAGATTTTGGAAACAAGTCCATAACTAAAGGTACAATACTATTTATTTCACCGCTTAGAATACTTTCTGGTGAAAGCTTAGAAGCCCACAACAAAGTTTTATCATTTAAATTTACTTTCTTTAATAAAGTACTACATTTGTAAATAAAATTTTTTAGCACAGCTCTTAAATATATGTACGTCATCTTTTTTGAAAAGGTTGTTTGATAGAATAATATCCACATTAACACCGCAGTGAACTTCATCTGGGGTTAAGTGATTTTCGTCTGAATCAATATTTAACATCCAAATAGGACTGGAGTCTAAATAAGACTTTTTTATAAAATATTTAATTTGGTAATAAGTAAATGTATGCGAATATCTTCAGACTGCATTTCTATATTCACATTATTTATTCCTTTTAAAATATAAGAAAGAAATGTAAAATATACTTTATAAATAGGATTTTGAAAAATTTCAGATATAAGATTAATATTTTGATTACTCTTTTTATTTTCAAATACGTAAAGATTTAAATAATACTTGAGGGCATCCCATTGCTCAAGAATTCTATCTATGACTGCTTGTCCAGAAAGCCGCCTTGTGGGGGCGTACTTTAGTATAACATGCATTTCTGTACCGAAATGTTCTTGAAAGCTCTGAAAGTATGCCCTCCTAAGGGGGCTGTTACAAAAATGATAGTTTACCTCTTTTAAAAATTTATCAATTTTGTTGGGAAATACATCACAAGCGGCCATTGAAGCTAAATTTAAAATGTGACAAACACATCCAAAACATGCAGATTTGGAACAACTTGCTTCAGCCTTGTTTGCACTCCGCTTTTTGCTCCCATCATAACCGAGCAATTGTCGGCAGTGAAACCAATCATTTTTTCAAGTGGTACTGAATGGTATTTCAAAGATTTAATAATGGCATTAAAAATACCCTCCGTGCTACTATCGGTCAAAGGTATCAAATGTAAAAATCTTTCAAAGCATTTTTTATCAAAAACTCGAATCGAAACTGGCAAATTTTTTGATATACATATATCAGTCATTACATCTAATACACAGTGCTACAAAAAAAAATATCTCAAGCACTTTTGTAGGTCTTGATGAGTAGATCAAGATATCGTGTTTCAAAATTTTCTAACACCCCGAAATTTTCAAGTTATTGTTGAAAAACTGTTTTTCTTGTACCTCGCGCATTAAAAAATTCGTTACTCCGTCATTTTTCCATCAATTTTTGATTGCTTAATAGGTTTGGAAAGTTGAAAGATAGGGCTTCAAAAATATATATATTTGTCTACAGTTTTTATAGCAAATTTTTGAGATTTTTTAAAAGTTATTTAAAATTTTCTCGTTTTTTTTTTAATTTTTCAAGGTCGTCAATTTTTAATGTATCATTTATTTAATGAATTATTTTTTTTCTTAAAGAGATTGAGAGAGTATTCTATCTCGAGTAGAAAAAGTACTGGTTGATCAAATTCGGTTGAGAATTGTTGAAATGACAACACTTTTTGTGAACAAGAAAATTCTGCTCTCATTGTACAATCGATATCGCGCCATGTCAGGATTGAATGAATGATTTCAGTATATCGTCGCCGTTGTTTTGAGCATTCTCTATGCTTCGTTTAACCTTTTTTTTATGATTTTTATGATTCAAATTCTTCCGAAATTATTTATATACTTATTTTTTTATTTCATAAATTTTCTTCCTTGAAAAAATTTTATTAACAGTTTTTATATTCAGGCTTCAATCAATAATATTGATATTTTCCTTTTTTATTATATTGTTACGAATATTAGCAAAACTAAGGAGTGCTGCCAGCTCTAAGCCGATGCTAAGCAGTGACGTGAATGCTTATCAATAATTCAATCATCATGTATTTATATAAACGAAACAATAACTGTGTCTACATATATGTACCATGTACGTATACCAGCAGCGGAGAGTCAATGCACAAATACATGCATATATCTGAGATACTCCTATAAGTATGCAATGAGAAAAACTATAAAATTGTGCAATTGTAGTTACAGCTGAGGTGTTTGAGAGCTAATGGATTAGTAGATTCTGGAAGCGCCTAGAAGATGCGAATGTTAAAGTCAAAGAGTATAAAAGGCAACAGATGTAGAGGCGCTGGAATTCAGTTTGATTTGAGTTGTTACGACTAAGATGATATCTAGCGAGCAATAGCAGTATTATTTTGAAAGTCAGTTTCATTTAAGCTATCAGTTTGGTTATTAAGCCAGCTAGTTGCAAAGTATAAGTGTTATTGTGAAGTATTTTAATAAAGGCCATTTTTCAATTATTCAATATTGGAGTTATTTATTCAACAGTTTAGCGATACGAACCTAGCAAGAGGGCAAATAAGAGGATTTGCAAGTAAATTCGTTACAATTGGTGTCAGAAGAGGAATTGTTGAATAAATTCCAGAGGACAACAAGGACATGGCAAAGTTCAGTGAATTGAAGATCCAGCAACTGAAGAAGGAGTTGGAGAGCCGTGGATTGAATACAAGCGGCGTTAAACTTGAACTTCAGGCACGGCTACGAGAGGCAATGGAAACAGAAGGAATTGATGTCTTATATGAGAAAAAAGGAAAAATCGCAGATGGTTACCAGCACAGACTTGAACATGATATTGGCTGCAATATCTGCACAAACATCGACAGTAGCATCAATGTCGTCGCAATTGGCATTCCAACTGGAAGCGCAAGAGGCACGTATAACAGAAATGTCATCACAAATATCCACCAACATGTCATCACAACTGGAAGAACAGATAACGTATATGTCATCACAGATGGAATCCCAAGAGATACGCATAACATCCAAGATGGAAAAACAACTAGAATCACAGGAGAACCGTATAACAGCGAAGAATGAATCACAGGAGACACGTATCTCAGAAATGTCGTCAGAAATAACATCTAAAATTGAAGCAAAAGAGGCACGTATATCAGAAATGTCGACACAAATTTCAGTACAGGTATCATCGCAGATCTCTGCACAACTAGAATCGCGTACGGAAGAGAAACTAACGCAGTTTCAGGAAGGGTTCAGTAGTCGACAAGATAAAATGGAGCCCGAGATAGATGCTTTGAAAGATCGGATTCAGGAGTTACAATTGAACCGTCCAATCACTTCAACGTCTACTCTGAAGGTAAAAGCCCCAACGTTTGATGGTTCTGTTCCATTCCAGGTATTTAAGCTCCAATTTGAGAAGACGTCGGCAGCGATCAACTGGAATGCTGAAGATAAAGTTGCAGCTCTGTTCGATGCATTGAAAGGGCCAGCAGCCGAAATCCTACAGACTATTCCCGAAGGAGAGCGGAACAACTGTGAAGCATTGATGGCCGCTGTCGAGAGACGTTATGGAAGCGAGCATAGGAAACAGATATTCCAAATTGAGTTGCAAAACCGTCACCAAAGAGCGAATGAGACTTTGCAGGAGTTTGCCTCGGATGTTGAAAGGTTGGATCATCTCGCAAATGCGGACGCACCCGTCGAGAGGGTAAAAATCCAGAGTTTTATAAATGGCATACGGGACGTGGAAACGAAGCGAGCTACATAAGCAAACCCAAACTCACATTTGCTGAAACGGTATCACATGCATTGACTCAGGAAACGGCCTCACTATTGAGTAAACCAGCATACAAAGCCAATCGTGTGGAAGTGGAAAGACCAGATTGGGTAGACACAATTTTGTAAGCACTGAAGGGATCTCAACAGAAGAATGCCGGAGTTATTGGTCCTAAAAGTTCCAACAATGTGGGTGGCCGTAAACGCAAAACTGGCAGAAATGAGCAAGAGCGTGTCGGATGTAAAGAACGAAAACTTGCCCCGGCTATTGAATGTCCTGTGATATCTGTGTCGCAGATTGGAAGGAAATCAAGCAGTCTTACCATCAGAGGGAATGTGGATGATAAAGAGCGTGTACTGACTGTAGATACGGGGGCATCTCATTCCTTGATTCGATCTGATTTGGTCTACAGGAGAGTAAAGTCATTACCTGGAGCAAGGTTGCGTACGGTCACAGGCGAGTATAATCAAGTCCAAGGCGAAGTGGTATGTGAGGTATTAATTGGAAAAGTCATGATTCTACACAAATTCGTTGTGGCGGAGATCGTTGATGAAGTCATATTGGGAGTGGACTTCTTGGTTGACTATGACATCAGGAAAAGACTCGACAAAGACCACGAAAGTCAAAGGCAATGGTTGATAGATCGAATGAGCCAAATAAATCAAAATCAAAAGTACCTGCGAGAGAAACACTGGCATTGACAAAACCTAAAAGATGCAGGAAAACGAAGCAACGAATTTCCGAGAAAGAATGCGAGGGTAGTTTCAAGCCAGAGCGCACTACTGTGGGGAAACGTGGGAACGATACTGATTATGCAAAGCAAATCCGTCCAGCGCAAGATCTACGAAATAGTTCATCGGCCAAACAACAGAGTATGAAGGAACGAACCAGGGTATTAAGTAGTACGATGAAACACAGGTACCATGAGAACAATAATTCGAAAGGTTTCTTGGCGGGAGATTTGGTACTGTTATACAACCCTCACCGGCGGAAAGGTGTTCCATCCAAATTTCGGTGCAGTTGGGAAGGCCCGTACAAGGTTGTGAAGAAGATCAGTGATACCATCTACCGCATAGAGAAACCACGGAGTAGAAGACTGGTACATTTAGCGATGCTAGCAGCGTTTAGATCGAGAGATTTGTCTGATCGGGACGATCAGACTTAGGTGGAGGGCAGTGTTACGAATATTAGCAAAACTAAGGAGTGCTGCCAGCTCTAAGCCGATGCTAAGCAGTGACGTGAATGCACATCAATAATTCAATCAACATGTATTTATATAAACGAAACAATAACTGCGTCTACATATATGTACCATGTACGTATACGAGCAGCGGAGAGTCAATGCACAAATACATGCGTATATCTGAGATACTCCTATAAGTATGCAATGAGAAAAACTATAAAATTGTGCAATTGTAGTTACAGCTGAGATGTTTGAGAGCTAATGGATTAGTAGATTCTGGAAGCGCCTAGAAGATGCGAATGTTAAAGTCAAAGAGTATAAAAGGCAACAGATGTAGAGGCGCTGGAATTCAGTTTGATTTGAGTTGTCAAGCAGTTACGACTAAGACGATATCTAGCGAGCAATAGCAGTATTATTTTGAAAGTCAGTTTCATTTAAGCTATCAGTTTGGTTATTAAGCCAGCTAGTTGCAAAGTATAAGTGTTATTGTGAAGTATTTTAATAAAGGCCATTTTTCCATTATTCAATATTGTAGTTATTTATTCAACAGTTTAGCGATACGAACCTAGCAAAAGGGGAAATAAGAGGATTTGCAAGTAAATTCGTTACAATATATACACATGAAAAGAAATATTTTCATCACATTCACTTTCTCATTATTGTCAACTTTACAGATATTTTTGTTGGGCCACAAATACGAAAAATTGTTTCTGATACGGAATTTTTCAAAAAATTTAATAACGTAGAGCAAAGAGCATGGGCAAGTTTTATTTCTCTATGCAACAATTTTTTGGGGAATAACAGGAGCGCCAACTACGTAAAAATAGTGAACAAGTTTCTAGAGGCTTATGGGCAGTTGGGGTGCAGAATGTCAATCAAAGTCCATTTTTTGCATTCACATTTGGATTTCTTCCCTGAAAATCTTGGACAATTCAGTGACGAACAGGGAGAACGGTTCCATCAGGAACTATTAGAGATCGAACAACGCTTTATCGGAAAAAGTCAGATCAGAATGCTGGCAAATTATTTCTGGTCTCTAAAACGCGATACTGACGATGTGGCTTATAAACGTAGAAGATCTAGCAAACATTTTTAATAGCTATCGAAATTCGAAGTATTTTTGGATTAAGTACATAAAATAAAACAAAATTGTATGTAAATATATTTGCAACTATTTATTTCTTTAATTTTTCTCTCCAACGTAGGAGCGAAATAAAATTACTCGCAAGATGATATAGATAAATAAAAAATATCGAAATTGTTTAAATAACTAAGTCAATAATTGGAATTTTGTTATAACAAAAAATAATTGGTGGAATAACAGAAACGATAAGAATGCTCAATACGATGGCAGCGATATACCGCAATCATACAATTAATCCTCACCCGACGCAATATCGATTGTACAATGCGAGCAGAATTTTCTTGTTCACAAAAAGTCTTGTTATTTAAAGAATTCTCAACGGAATTTAATCAACCAGCACTTTTTTACTCGAGATAGAATATTCTCTCTATCTCTTTGTTTAAGCGACTTAAACTATGACTTTTTTTTCTTTCGTTTGTTTCATTAGCCATTGAGTGTGCTTGTAATTCTCAACTTGTTAGTGAAATATTCTAAAGACATACTTTAAATTTTTTATCCCAAAGCGGGGTTTTTCAAAGCAAAGCAAGGTGGCCCATTCCGCAGCCAATAACTTGGAGCCCCCAGTGCTCGCCCCCAATGAATAAGTACAAGGTGTAATAGGGGGTTTTCAAAGCAAAACAAGGTGGCTCATCCCGCAGCCAATACCTTGGAGCCCCCAGTGCTCGCCCTCAATGAATAAATACAAGGTGTAATAGGGGATTTTCAAAGCAAAACAAGGTGGCTCATCCCGCAGCCAATACCTTGGAGCCCCCAATGAATAAATACAAGGTGTAACAGGTACATAGTGACCTCTCTCTAAGTAAAATAACAGACAGTCCATTAAAATAATAATTTATAAAATAAAACAAGTAAGAAAGGCTAAGTTCGGGTGTAACCGAACATTACATACTCAGTTGAGAGTTGTGGAGACAAAGTAAGGGAAATCACCATGTTGTAAAAGGAACCTAGGGTAACCCTGGAATGTGTTTGTATGACATGTGTATCAAATGGAAGGTATTAAAGAGTGTTGTAAGAGGAAGTGGGCCATAGATCTATAGATGGACGCCATTTAGGGATATCGCCATAAATGTGGACCAGGCCTGACTCGAGAATTTGTTTGTACGATATGGGTATCAAATGAAATGTGTTAATGATAATTTTAAAAGGGAGTGGGCCTAAGTTCTATAGGTGGAGGTCTTTTCGAGATATCGCCTTAAAGGTGGACCAGGGGTGACTCTAGAGTTTATTTTGTACGATATGGATATCAAATAAAAGGTATTAATGTGTATTTTAAAAGAGCGTGGGCCTAAGTTCTATAGATGTACGCCTTTTCGAGATATCGCCATAAAGATGGACCAGGGGTGACTCTAGAATTTGTTTGTACGATATGAGTATCAAATGAAAGGTGTTAATGAGTATTTTAAGAGGGCGTGGGCCTTAGTTATATATGTGGACGCCTTTTCAAGATATCGCCATAAACGTGGACCAGGGGTGACTATAGAATTTGTTTGTACTATATGGGTATCAAATGAAAGGTGTTAATGAGTATTTTAAAAGGGAGTGGGCCTAAGTTCTATAGGTGGAAGCATTTTGGAATATCGTTATAACAGTGGACCTGGGTTGACTCTAGAATGCGAAAAGTGTAATAAGTGTTTTAAAAGGGAGTGGGCCTTTGTTCTAAGGGTGGACGCCTTCTCGGGATATCGCCATAAACGTGGACCAGGGGTGACTCTAGAATGCGTTTGTACAATATGGGTATCAAATGAAAGGTGCTAATGAGTATTTTAAATGGGTGTGGGCCTTAGTTCTATAGGTGGACGCCTTTTCGAGATATTGCCATAAAGGTAGACCAGGGGGACTCTAGAATTTGTGTGTACGATATGGGTATCAAATGAAAGGTGTTAATGAGTATTTTAAAAGGAAGTGGGCCTTAGTTCTATAGGTGGATGCCCTTTCGAGATATCGCCATAAAGGTGGACCAGGGCTGACTCTAGAATTTTTGTGTACGATATGGGTATCAAATGAAAGGTGTTAATGAGTATTTTAAAAGGGTGTGGGCCTTAGTTCTATAGGTGGACGCCTTTTCGAGATATCGCCATAAAGGTGGACCAGGGGTGACTCTAGAATTTGTTTGTACGATATGGGTATCAAATGAAAGGTGTTAATGAGTATTTTAAAAGGGTGTGGGCCTTAGCTCTATAGGTGGATGCCTTTTCGAGATATCCACATAAAGGTTGACCAGGGGTGACTCTCGAATTTGTTCATACGATATGGGTATCAAATGAAAGGTGTTAATGAGTATTTTAAAAGGGAGTGGGCCTTATTTCTATAGGTGGATGCCTTTTCGAGATATCGCCATAAAGGTGGGGCAGGGGTGACTCTAGAATTTTTTTGTAAGATATGGGTATCAAATGAAAGGTGTTAATGAGTATTTAAAAAAGGCGTGGGCCTTAGTTCTATAGGTGGACGCCTTTTCGAGATATCGACATGAAGCTGGACCAGGGGTGACTCTAGAATTTGTTTGTACGATATGGGTATCAAATGAAAGGTGTTAATAAGTATTTTAAAAAGGAGTGGGCCTTAGTTCTATATGTGGACGCCTTTTCGAGATATCGCCATAAACGTGGACCAGGGGTGACTCTAGAATGTGTTTGTACGATATGGGTATCAAATTAAAGGTATTAATGAGGGTTTTAAAAGGGAGTGGCCCTTAGTTGTATATGTGGACGCCTTTTCGAGATATCGCCATAAAAGTGGACCAGGGGTGACTCTAGAATGTGTTTGTACGATATGGGTATCAAATTAAAGGTATTAATGAGGGTTTTAAAAGAGAGTGGCCCTTAGTTGTATATGTGAAGGCGTTTTCGAGATATCTACCAAAATGTGGCCAGGGTGATCCAGAACATCATCTGTCGGGTACTGCTAATTTATTTATATATGTAATACCACGTACAGTATTCCTTTCAAGATTCCAAGGGCTTTTTCTAAAGTTATATTTTGCGTCAATAGACCAATACAATTACCATGTTTCATTCCTTTTTTCGTATTTGGTATATAATTATGGCATTTTTTTCATTTTAGTAATTTTCGATATCGAAAAAGTGGGCGTGGTCATGGTCGGATTTCGGTCATTTTTTACACCAATACAAAGTGAGTTCAGATAAGTACGTGAACTGAGTTTAGTAAAGATATATCGATTTTTGCTCAAGTTATCGTGTTAACGGCCGAGCGGAAGGACAGACGGTCGACTGTGTATAAAAACTGGGCGTGGCTTCAACCGACTTCGCCCTTTTTCACAGAAAACAGTTATCGTCCTAGGAGCTAAGCCTCTACCAAATTTCACAAGGATTGGTTAATTTTTGTTCGACTTATGGCATTAAAAGCATCCTAGACAAATTAAATGAAAAAGGGCGGAGCCACGCCCATTTTAAAATTTTCTTTTATTTTTGTATTTTTATGCACCATATCATTACTGGAGTTGAATGTTGGCATAATTTACTTATATGCTGTAAAGATATTAACTTTTCTTTTAAAATTTTAATTTAAAAAAAATTTTTTTTTTAAAAGTGGGCGTGGTCGTTCTCAGATTTTGCTAATTTTTATTAAGCAGACATAAAGTAATAAGAGTAACGTTCCTGCCAAATTTCATCACGATATCTTCAACGACTGCCAAATTACAGCTTGCAAAACTACTAAATTACCTTCATTTAAAAGTGGGCGGGGCTACGCCCATTGTCCAAAAATTTCATTAAAGAAATGATACATTAAAAAGCCGTCAAAATTTGAAAAATTAAAAAAAAACGAGAAAATTTTAGATATCTTTTAAAAAATCTCAAAAATTTGCTATAAAAAGTGTAGACAATTATATATATTTTTGAAGCCCTATCTTGCAGCTTTCCAAACCTGTTAAGCAATCAAAAATTGATGGAAAATTAACGGAGTAACGAATTTTTGAATGCGTGAGGTACAAGAAAAACAGGTTTTCAACAATAACTTGAAAATTTCGGGGTGTTAGAAAATTTTGAAACACGGCATCTTGATCTACTCATCAAGGCCTACAACCGACACTAGGTCGGTATTAAGGTGCAAAATGAGTGTAGAACAGTGTTATTAAAGAGTAATAATTCTTCTGACAAAATGCAGTTGTGGATTTATAATTTTCTGGCCCTGTTATTTGAGTTATTATTTTCTGTGCTTTAATTCTATTGATGCAAAATTTGTTCACAATTTTAGAATCAGTTATACTATTTTTCATAAGCATATTTAAATGATCCATGTGCTCGGCAACAAAAACAACTTAACTATATATTTTCTTCGAAAAATTTAAAATTTGCTTACGTTCAGAGCTGCTTTGCAAATGACTTGAAGTGTAGTGCTGTATTTTACAAAAATGTACGAAATATGTCAATGTAGTACCAACGTACTTTCGGGAAGCGAAATGTACCAAAAAAGTACAAATGTAACATGATTATCATCACTGATGGAAGTATGTTCCGAGTGGGTGGTTGAACATACGAAGCCATTTTCGTCGGTGGATGGGAAATGATATCTTAAAATGATAACATACTTCGTTAATCTTGGAGAAAAGTATGGAAGAAATATCAATATAAAAGATATGATACCTAGTTCTACTACATTATACCGGCATGTCGGCCAAATGGCTCAACAGAAGATTACAGAATTATCAGCAGAGTTAGGGCCTTTTATAGAAGAGGGGGTGTCAATTACATGCGACCTTCGGAGCGATTATTTTGTAAGAAGACATTATTTATGTGCTACTCTTCATTTACAAAAAAGTGTCAAGCCGGCAGAGTTAGTCTTAGGCACAAAATCTCTTGAATTCGAGAGATGTACAGGAGAAAATATTTTGTCCAAGCTTCAATCACTTTTAGACGAATTTAACATAAGAGACCTTCAAAATGTTACATTTGTAACAGATAGGGGTTCCAATATATTTAAAGCTCTTGAAGGCTTCAATAGAACCAACTGTGCTAATTATTTGCTGAACAATGTTCAACGCTCTGCATTTGAAGAAACTGAGGAACTAGGCCCAATTTTTGACTCTTGTAAAAAACTGGTCCGTTATTTCAAAAAATCAAACTTACAGCACATGCTAGATACTTCATTAAAAAAATTTTGCACTAGGCGTTGGAGCTCCCATCTTAATTTATTCAAATCAATTTTAGCTAATTGGGTAAAGATAGGCAAAATATTGTCTAATCACAACGAAATGTATAGAATAAGTTCGATAGATTACCCGACTTTAAATGCATTGTTAGAACTTTTTGAAAAGTTTGATGGAATCAACCGAAAAATACAGGGAACAAATTATGTGTCAATAAACTATGTTTACCTTTCGATTTCTAGCATGAGGCAGATTTGTTCTCCTAATCACGAAAACTTATTAGTCATACAAACATTGAAAGATTAGATTTTGCATCAAATAGAGGAGAAGTGGATTACAAATCTTAGCATATACCACAAAGTAGCTTGTTTTTTGTAACCTCCCACTAATAATTTAATTGAAGACAATGCTGAAATCAAAAATTTTTGCATTTCTAAAATTTTGGAAAGAAATATGGTTAACTCAACAATTGATTTAGCGGTCGAGAATACCTCAATGCGTTCCATAAATCAAGATCTAGATTTCAGTTTATATTTCTCAAGTGTGATTAGTACAGAGAACCGTTCAGATAGAGGGCGTGTAGGAGATGAATTGCAAAGGTACTGCTCGTGTAAAGTAAATTCTGATAAAAATTTTGAGCCATTGAAATGGTGGGATCACCATTCATCCGAATATCCCAGCCTATCAAAATTTGCAAGAATGATTTTGTGCATTCCTGCAAGCAGTGCCCCATCTGAAAGAATTTTTTCACTCGCGGGATATATTATGACGGACCAAAAAGTTTAAATAATTTATTATTCTTAAATGCTTTAAGTAATTTTAAAAATAATAATAACTAAATATATAATTAGATATATATGCATTTTTTTGTATCAGGAAAAAACTCATTCAACTTAATTTTAAGATTTTGTACTTTTTTACGTGGAACTATGGCGGCTACCGTGGTGTGATGGTAGCGTGCTCCGCCTACCACTCCGTATGCCCTGGGTTCGCACCCCGGGAAAGCAACATCAAAATTTTAGAAATAAGGTTTTTAAATTAGAAGAAAATTTTTCTAAGCGGTGTCGCCCCTCGGCAGTGTTTGGCAAGCGCTCCGGGTGTATTTCTGCCATGAAAAGCTCTCAGTGAAAACTCATCTGCCTTGCAGATGCCGTTCGAAGTCGGCATAAAACATGTAGGTCCCGTCCGGCCAATTTATAGGGAAAATCAAGAGGAGCACGACGCAAATTGGAAGAGAAACTCGGCTTTAGATCTCTTCGGAGGTTATCGCGCCTTACATTTATTTTTTATTTTACGTGGAACTATTATAGTTTTAGAATAAAATTATTTGAAATATATTAAATTTTTTTCAATCAAGAGATAAGTTTGATAGGAAGAATTGTTTTTTATTGATAAAATATGAGAATACTATTTTAGTAATAATATATTTAGAAGCATTTTCAGTATATGAACGAAAATGTTTGTGTGTGCGTGAAAAACCCTGAAAAGTATGCAACATTTTGTCGTTGTATGATACAGGTTGGTTTGACCACTTTAACATCGTCATACACCTCGAATGACATTACTGCCTTCTAAAAAGCAGCGAATAATTTTTGGTGTTGGACGAATCATTTCAGGTGATTCCAATTTTCAGTAGAGTTTAGCAGGGGATTAATGCTTACTTTTTTTTAAATAAAGTAAGAAAAAAAAGATAAGACAAAAACATAAAACATAAATATAAATTATGAAAAAAATTAAATAACAATCCGTGAATGATTAATTTTACTTTAATTTAATTTTGCCCTTGTGAATCAGCTGGTTAAACCTTCCTTATTTCCTAGCCTTAACTTTAGCATCAAACTTACTTAGATAACAATCATCCGTTCTGTTTTTAAGTAAGTTATGGTTGCCAGACGTCCCCACTTTCGGGGATTTGTCCCCGATTTCGACGATTTGTCCCAGCGTCGCCGCTTATACTCTAAATGTCCCCCCTTTTACGATAGCAATTTAGATATAATTTCAGTTTACGATGACCTCCTATCAAAAGTGGATGAACGACAAAAACCGAATTTTATGGACGAATTTGGTACAATTAAGAAAAGATGGAAAGGACCATGCTTGGGACAATATTTGGCAAAAACCTATATTGTTTATTGTGAAACATTAGAATATCTGAAACTTTGGACGTCAGGATTTTTGGAATTCAGAGTTTTCAAATGGTTGAATTTCAAAACAGATCAAAACTTGCAATATAGTGAAGCAGAACCATGCCTCTTTTATTTGCTTGAAAAAAAGTGACCATCAATGATTCTTTGTTACATGATCAAATAGTAAGTTTGAGAAACTTTTTGGAATCCAAGGCCGATGGTCACGATTTTTTTTTGCACAAAAATCTGCAAGCGCCAAAATGGCTACGTTTTGTTCAGCTAATAAAGATCTCGAAGGATATTCGGAAGTGCTCAAAATTGCTCAATTTTTTCATTCGATACCATGTCACAATGCGAACTGCGAAAGAATTTTCTTAATGAGCTCGCAATGGACAAAAGAAAGAAATCGTTGGATTGTTGAAAATATTGGGCACATCCTTCGAGTGAAGTTTAATTTTTCAGATTTTACATGTCTCGAATTCCAAACAATTTTAACCCTTCCTGAGAATGCTGAACTTTTGAAAAAAATCAGCAATTCCCAGAAATATGTCGGGAAGTGCTGACAGAAAAAGAGCACCAGATTCTTAAAATTAGAAGTAAGAAAAAAGAATGTATAAACAATTATATGTAATAAACAACATGTTTGTGCGAATTGTTAAATTATTTACAATATTCCCCTACCCTTTATAAATTTTTTTGCAGTTCTCTGGGTGCAATTGCACGTCTTCGACTGCGTTTAGAAGGTTAAAATTGGTCAAACTTTTTATACTCAGTTGAGCAGAGCTCACAGAGTATATTAACTTTGATTGCATAACGGTTGGTTGTACAGATATAAAGGAATCGATATAGATATAGACTTCCATATATCAAAATCATCAGTATCGAAAAAAAATTCGATTGAGCCATGTCCGTCCGTCCGTCTGCCCGTTAACACGATAACTTGAGTAAATTTTGAGGTATCTTGATGAAATTTGGTATGTAGGTTCCTGGGCACTCATTTCAGATCGCTATTTAAAATGAACCATATCGGACTATAACCACGCCCACTTTTTCGATATCGAAAATTTCGAAAAATCGAAAAAGTGCGATAATTCATTACCAAATACGTATCAAGCGATGAAACTTGGTGGGTGAGTTGAGCTTATGACGCAAAACTAGTAAAATTTCGGACAATGGGCGTGGCACCGCCCACTTTTAAATGAAGGTAATTTAGAAGTTTTGCAAGCTGTAATTTGGCAGTCGTTGAAGATATCATGATGAAATTTGGCAGGAACGTTACTCTTATTACTTTATATCTGCTTAATAAAAATTAGAAAAATCGGAAAACGACCACGCCCACTTTTTAAAAAAAAAATTTTTTTTAATTCAAATTTTAAAAGAAAAGTTAATATCTTTACAGCATATAAGTAAATTATGCCAACATTCAACTCCAGTAATGATATGGTGCAACAAAATACAAAAATAAAAGAAAATTTCAAAATGGGCGTGGCTCCGCCCTTTTTCATTTAATTTGTCTAGGATGCTTTTAATGCCATAAGTCGAACAAAAATTAACCAATCCTTGTGAAATTTGGTAGAGGCTTAGCTTCTAGGACGATAACTGTTTTCTGTGAAAAAGGGCGAAATCGGTGAAGCCACGCCCAGTTTTTATACATAGTCGACCGTCTGTCCTTCCGCTCGGCCGGTAACACGATAACTTGAGCAAAAATCGATATATCTTTACTAAACTCAGTTCAGGTACTTATCTGAACTCACTTTGTATTGGTGTAAAAAATGGCCGAAATCCGACTATGACCACGCCCACTTTTTCGATATCGAAAATTACGAAAAATGAAAAAAATGCCATAATTATATACCAAATACGAAAAAAGGGATGAAACATGGTATTTGTATTGGTCTATTGACGCAAAATATAACTTTAGAAAAAAACTTGTTAAAATGGGTGTGACACCTACCATATTAAGTAGAAGAAAATGAAAAAGTGTTGCAGAGCGAAATCAAAAGCCCTTGAAATCTTGGAAGGAATAATGTACGTGGTATTACATATATAAATAAATTAGCGGTACCCGACAGATGATGTTCTGGATCACGCTGGTCCACATTTTGGTAGATATCTCGAAAACGCATTCACATATACAACTAAGGGCCACTCCCTTTTAAAACCCTCATTAATACCTTTAATTTGATACCCATATCGTACAAACACATTCTAGAGTCACCCCTGGTCCACTTTTATGGCGATATCTCGAAAAGGCGTCCACATATAGAACTAAGGCCCACTCCTTTTTAAAATACTCATTAACATCTTTCATTTGATACCTATATCGTACAAATAAATTCTAGAGTCGCCCCTGGTCCACCTTTATGTCGATATCTCGAAAAGGCGTCCACCTATAGAACTAAGGCCCACGCCTTTTTAAAATACTCATTAACACCTTTCATTTGATATCCATATCGTACAAAAAAATTCTAGGGTCACCCCTGGCCCACCTTTATGGCGATATCTCGAAAAGGCGTCCACCTATAGAACTAAGGCACACTCCCTTTTAAAATACTCTTTAACACCTTTCATTTGATACCCATATCGTAAAAACAAATTCTAGAGTCACCCCTGGTCCACCTTTATGTCGATATCTCGAAAGGGCGTCCACCTATAGAACTAAGGCCCGCGCCCTTTTAAAATACTCATTAACACCTTTCATTTGATACCCATATCGTACAAACAAATTCTAGAGTCACCCCTGGTCCACCTTTATGTCGATATCTCGAAAAGGCGTTCACCTATAGAACTAAGGCCCACGCCTTTTTAAAATACTCATTAACACCTTTCATTTGATATCCATATCGTACAAAAAAATTCTAGGGTCACCCCTGGCCCACCTTTATGGCGATATCTCGAAAAGGCGTCCACCTATAGAACTAAGGCACACTCCCTTTTAAAATACTCTTTAACACCTTTCATTTGATACCCATATCGTAAAAACAAATTCTAGAGTCACCCCTGGTCCACCTTTATGTCGATATCTCGAAAGGGCGTCCACCTATAGAACTAAGGCCCGCGCCCTTTTAAAATACTCATTAACACCTTTCATTTGATACCCATATCGTACAAACAAATTCTAGAGTCACCCCTGGTCCACCTTTATGGCGATATCTCGAAAAGGCGTCCACCTATAGAACTAAGGCCCACACCCTTTTAAAATACTCATTAACACCTTTCATTTGATACCCATATCGTACACAAAAACTCTAGGGTCACCCCTGGCCCACCTTTATGGCGATATTTCGAAAAGGCATCCACCTATAGAACTAAGGCCCACTCCCTCTTAAAATACTCATTAACACCTTTCATTTGATACCCATATCGTACAAACAAATTCTAGATTCACCCCTGGTCTATCTTTATGGAGATATCTTGAAAAGGCGTCGACCCATAGAACTAAGACCCACGACCTTTTAAATACTCATTAACACCTTTCATTTGATACTTATATCGTACAAACAAATTCTAGTGTCACCCCTGGTCCACCTTTATGGCGATATCTCGAAAAGGCGTCCACCTATAGAACTAAGACCCGCGCCCTTTTAAAATACTTATTAACACCTTTCATTTGATACCATATCGTACAAACAAATTCTAGAGTTACCCCTGGTCCACCTTTATGGCGATATCTCGAAAAGGCCTATAGAACTAAGGCCCACTCCCTTTTAAAATACTCATTAGCACCTTTCATTTGATATCCATATTGTACAAACGCATTCTAGAGTCACCCCTGGTCCACGTTTATGGCGATATCCCGAAAAGGCGTCCACCCATAGAACAAAGGCCCACTCCCTTTTAAAACACTTATTACACTTTTCGTTTGACACCCATATTGTACAAACGCATTCTAGAGTCAACCCAGGTCCACTTTTATAACGATATTCCGAAAAGGCGTCCACCTATAGAACTAAGGCCCACTCCCTTCTAAAATACTCATTAACACATTTCATTTAATACCCATATCGTACAAACAAATTCTCGAGTCAGACCTGGTCCACCTTTATGTCGATATCCCTAAATGGCGTCCATCTATAGATCTATGGCCCACTTCCTCTTAAAATACTCTTTAATACCTTCCATTTGATACACATGTCATACAAACAAATTCCAGGGTTACCCTAGGTTCCTTTTACAACATGGTGATTTCCCTTACTTTGTCTCCACAGCTCTCAACTGAGTATGTAATGTTCGGTTACACCCGAACTTAGCCTTCCTTACTTGTTACTATTGAAATTTGATTACCTTTTTTGATGGAAGTGTCCCCAATTCATATCTCGGGCATCTGGTAACCCGAAGAAGTGGACTTAATCAGCATTGATTTCCGTTGATGATTTTTTGGAAATTGTTTAAATTAAGATATTTAATAGACCTCAAGTGGAGACAGCGTAGGTAAAAAATACTTATTTTAATTATCTCAACATTTAAAGCTTGAGATAGAGACATAATATCAAGCTGCTAAACAATTTTCTAACTTTGATCAATTCCTTTTCAACCGACCCTGCTTTTTTCATAAAACTTTAAAAACTTAATTTGCTGAATACATATCGGCCTGTACTAAAAGAAATGTCGTAACTTAAAAGATTTGTTAAAAAGAACGTATTTCAGATATTCTGTTAATAAGACCGTATCTCAACGAAGTCGTTAATAAAGTCGTAATAAGGTCGAGATATTAACTAAATAAAGTTCAAATTTTTTTTTTGAAAGTTGAATAAATGCTGAAATGCGAAACTATACTATAGGAGAGACAAAATCAATATTCTGGTTCACCAATTTAAGTCTTTTGTAAGTTGTGAATGGGAAATAAAGTTAAATTCGATGCTTTTTGGACAAAAAAAATATTTTTTTCAGTTGCGACCTCTTTAAAACGAACTTTATTAACGATTTCGCTCAGATACGGCCTTATTAACAAAACTTTTAAGTTACGACCCTTCTATTAAAATAGGTAAATACGTATACTTCTATATTTCAATGCATAAATATATAGTTAACAATCATACTAGCAGCACTATATAACGTTTAAAAGTGGTTCAACCATTTTTTTGACATTAATTGTGTAGCTTCATAAAAAAGGTATCAAGTAATCTTCAAAGGCATAGGTGCATATAAAACCAATCGCGAATACTAGTAAAGTATTCGCTGCATTCAAGCAAATTCACCACAGGCAGTACATGCTTTGACATCAACAGTCACCAACACCACGCTTTCGATTTTACAAAGTTTTTTCTAAAGTTATATTTTGCGTCAAAAACCCAATCCAATCACCATGTTTCATCCCATTTTTCGTATTTGGTATAGAAATATGGCATTTCTTTAATTTTTCGAAATTTTTGATATCGAAAAAGTGGGCGTAGTCATAGTCGGATTTCGTCCATTTTTAGTACCTAGATAAAGTGAGTTCAAATAAGTACGTGAACTAAGTTTAGAAAAGGTATATCGATTTTTTTTCAAGTTATCGTGTTAACGGCCGACCGGAAGGACAGACGGTCGGTCGACTGTGTATAAGAACTGGCCGTGGCTTCAACCGATTTCGCCCATTTTCACAGAAAACAGTTGTCGTCACAGAAGCTATTTCCATACCAAATTTCACAAGGATTGGTATATTTTTGATCGACTTATGGCATTAAAAGTATTCTAGACAAATTAAATTAAAAAGGACGGAGCCACGCCCATTTTGAAATTTTCTTTAATTTTTCTATTTTGTTGCACCATATCATTACTGGAGTTGAATGTTGACATAATTTACTAATATACATATAGTAATAGGAGTATCACTAAAAGAAACGGTGCTAGTAAAATCAACAAATCTTTTCTGTTGTTCTTGACTTAACAGAGATTCGGTGAAATTGATCAATTATGGTTAATCCGACCGTGTTCTTTGTCAAGCGAACAAATTAGTTTAGTCATTTCAACAGAAGAGAAACTGTCGCTCTTAAGTTACCAAATTTTGTAAAATTGACAGATTCCTAATCAATCTCACTGATGTTTCTGTTAACACAACTGATCTTACAGGTCATTTCAACGGCGATCAACTGTCAATACCTGAGCAAATTTCAAACAGAATTTTACGCTCACTGCGCTCTCTACTTTGTACTTATGACGATGGTGCCACTTGTTAAAAAAAAAAAAAAACACCAAAATAAGAAAACCATCAATTCGAAAAAACACACAAAATGCGAAAACAATAAAAAACTAGTTTTTCAGTTATCAATACAAAACGAAAAAACCCTTTTTTGAATTTACTGTGCAACAAATTATGAGATACAGGGACACCTATTTATCGGGTACAATTTGGCAACTTCTCGTCCAAGAGTATTTTATGAGGGAGTGGACTATAGTTCTATAGGTGGACGCCATTTAGGGATATCGCCATAAAGGTGGATCAGGGTTGACTCTAGAATTTCTTTACACGATATGGGTATCAAATGAAAGGTGTTAATGAGTATTTTAAAAGGAAATAATCCTTAATTCTATAGGTGGACGCCGTTTCGAGATATCGCCATAAAGGTGGACCAGGGGTGACCCTAGAATTTGTTTGTACAATATGGGTATCAAAAGAATGGTGTTAATGAGTATTTTAAAGGAAGTGATCCTTAGTTCCATAGGAGGACGCCGTTTCGAGATATCGCCATAAAGATGGACCAGGGGTGACTCTAGAATGCGCTTGCACAATATGGGTATCAAACGAAAGGTGTTAATGAGTATTTTAAAAGGGAGTGGGCCTTAGTTCTATAGGTGGAAGCCGTTTCAAAATATCGCCATGAAGGTGGACCAGGGGTGAGTCTATAATGTGTTTGTACGATATGGGTATAATATTAAAGGTATTAATGAGGGTTTTAAAAGGGAGTGGGGGTAGTTGTATAGCTGGTCGCCTTTTCGAGATATCGCCATAAAGGTGGACCACGGGTGACTCTAGAATGCGTTTGTACAATATGGGTATCAAAAGAAAGGTGTTAATGAGTATTTTGAAAGGGAGTGGGCCTTAGTTCTATAGGTGGCCGCCTTTTCGAGGTATCGCAACTTAGACTTTGTTTGTACGATATGGGTATCAAATGAAAGGTTTAATGAGTATTTTTAAAAGGGAGTGGGTCTTCGTTCTATAGGTGGCCGCTTTTTCGAGATATCGCCATAAAGGTGGACCAGGGGTGACTCTAGAATATGTTTGTACGATATGGGTATCAAATGAAAGGTGTTAATAAGTATTTTAAAAGGGGTGGGGCTTAGATCTATAGGTGGACGCCTTTTCGAGATATCGCAATAAAGGTGGACCAGGGGTGACTCTAGAATGTGTTCGTACGATATTGGTATCAAATTAAAGGTATTAATGAGAGTTTTAAAAGGGAGTGGTGGTAGTTGTATATGTGAAGGCCTTTTCCAGATATCGACCAAAATGGGGACCAGGGTGACCAGAACATCATCTGTTGGATACCGCTAATTTATTTATATATGTAATACCTGCCAAGATTTCAAGGGTTTTTTATTTCGCACTGCAGAACTTTTTCATTTTCTTCTACTTAATATGGTAGGTGTCACAACCATTTTACAAAGTTTTTTCTAAAGTTATATTTCACGTCAATAAACCAATGCAATTACCATGTTTCATCCCTTTTTTCGTATTTGGTATAGAGTTATGGCATTTTTTCATTTTTCGTAATTTTCGATATCGAAAAAGTGGGCGTGGTCATAGTCGGATGTCGTTCATTTTTTTTACCAAGATAAGGTGAGTTCAGATAAGTACGTGAACTAAGTTCAGTAAAGATATGTCGATTTTTGCTCAAGTTATCGTGTTAAGGGCCATGCGGAAGGACAGACGGACGACTGTGTATAAAAACTGGGCGTGGCTTCAACCGATTTCGCCCATTTTCACAGAAAACAGTTAACGTCATAAAATCTATGCCCCTACCCCAAAATTTTACTAATTTTCTATTCTGCGTCATAAGCTCAACACACCTGTCAAGTTTCAACGCTTTATCTGCCTCTGGTAATGAATTATCGCCCTTTTTCGGTTTTTCGAAATTTTCGATATCGAAAAAGTGGGCGTGGTTATAGTCCGATATCGTTCATTTTAAATATAGATCTGAGATGAGTACTCAGGAACCTACATACCAAATTTCATCAATATACCTCAAAATTTACTCAAGTTATCGTGTTAACGGACGGACATGGCTCAATCAAATTTTTTTTCGATCCTGATGATTTTGATATATGGAAGTATATATCTATCTCTCTTCCTTTATACCTGTACAACCAACCGTTATCCAATCAAACTTAATATACTCTGTGAGCTCTGCTCAACTGAGTATAAAAAAAACATCCTTTTTAATGTTGATATTTCCGACAAAATATAAGTTTGTGTTGTTTTGGAATCGTTTCAACTTAAAGTGTTACGAAAATTAAACTTGCCGAATTACATGTAAAGTTACTCCAGTGGTGAATTACCTTCCTGCGATTTGATTCTTTACATTTCTATAACTTACATGTTCTCTTTTTAAAATGTTACGTCAAACATTTATACTACAAGTTTTGTTCGAAAAAATGAAGCGTGGAATATATTATAATTTATACGTGAAGCGTAAATATATTATTTGCTCCATATGAGATATATACTACATATATATACCACCGATCTATATAATTTTTGTAGACAACAATAAATGCTCTTAACGTAAGCATTCGGTGAAATTTGAAGCCTCTAGCTGTTAAAATGGGGCAGTAATTACGAAAAGCTTCTTATCTGAACAATCGGTTGTAGTTGATATATGCTATATATACAACCGATCTCATCCATTTTTTTCATTCAACAATATGTGCAATATACGAAAGCATATGGTGAAGTTTGGAGCTTCAATCCTGAGAAATTGAGAAAGATATGACAAAAATCCTCTTTTCTGAAAAATCGGTTGTATAGAAGATATATGCTATAGTGGTCCGATCCGGCCGGTTCCGAAAAATATCTAATCGGACACCTAAATATACCCACTCGCCAAATTTTATCAAGATATCTCAAAAATTGAGGGACTAGTTTGCATACAAACAGACAGACGGACATGAACTCAGCTCTTCATCCTGATCATTTCGGTATACTTATTGGTGGGACTATCTATTTTCCTTTAAGGACTTACAATTTTGAGATTCGTGACGAACTTAATATACCATTTCATTTTCATGAAAGGTATAAAAACACAAGTTCTATTGTACTAAAAAGCGCTATTGCCCGTTAAGGGTTATTCTTTTTACCTAGATATGCAATAACCAAAAACACATCGCTGCAATGGTACTGTCTGTTACTAAATTATTTAGGCTTTTGTTAGCTGTGGAATTGGGCTTTCTTTACATACATATGTATGTATATGGAAAAATTCAACGAGCGCCCAATATTTTAAGTGACAAGTAATATTTTAGTTTAGTATTATTTGGTCGCTTAATAGTTCGGATATATTTAAAACAAATAATAGTTGAAACGCGATATTTTCAAAACGTTTATATAAATTTAAAAAAAAATTAAAAAAAATTTTCAATGATATTGTCTTTGTCAAATTTCAATATCCTTAACAGATTTTGATTTACAGCTTGTTAAACTTCCAAATTTTGTTCTTCTATACGTGGGTCGTGTCTTGCCCATATTCCAAAATTTATGGAATTTATGTTTTTCGTCATTAAACCAATCCGCCTTCCAAATTTCATTAGCTTCGCGATATTCGTTTTAGAATTATCTCATTTCTTCCATTTTTCTAAATATTCGATATCGAAACCTGTGTCCAGATAAGCCCATGTACCGAATTTGGTGAAGATATCTTAATATTTGCTCAAGTTATCATGTGAATGTTCGTCCGTTCTTAGTCAAGTTTTTTTTCGATACTGATGATATTGATATGTGGAAGTCTATATCTATCTCGATTCCTTTATACCTATACAACCAACCGTTATCCAATCAAAGTTATAATACGCTGTGTACAAGTACAGCATGCTATAATTAGTGTAAAGTTTAAAAATAAGCAACTACACCTTTTCCAGATTGAAATCGGAAAATTGCAATTTTATTTCAGAAAAAATCGTCAGATATGGTCAGATACTTCAGTAAAGGTAATTTGATTTCAGCAAACTTTGATCGATTTTTGGGATAGACAATCGAATTTCGGAATACGAAAATTGGTTTTCAGAAAATACAAAATGGATTTCAGAATTCACCAGGTTACTTACTTTTCGAAAATACCTTGCAAACGATTTTTTCCATTTGAAGTATTCGTTATTAACACGCTTATATTAGCTTCACATGTATGTATGCTTGTTTGTAGCTGAGTTAGACCCATCTAGCGGCAATTTTTGAAGACTCACGGCAGTGGTTCAATAACTCGCTACAAAACGAGTTGTGCTTAATAGCGGAGACACGAACCTCTGTGCTACGGTGCTAGGTGCTATCAACATCAAATATCTAAGTGGATTGTAGATACTAAAACGGCACCTTATTTGCGTGTTTTTTTTAGTTTTTTAAACTATATTGTAAGGAATTTTGGGGAAATCCTGGATATTATGCACCTTCTGCTAACGTTCGAATCGCTAAACTGTTGAATAAATCACTCACAATATTCAGTATTGTAAACTGATCTTTATTCAGAAAACTTTGAGAGTAGTACTTCACAATTATACTTCACAACCAATAGCGTGTTTAAATCAAAACTGATTAGACATTCCTCAGCTTGCGCTGCTTTTATACTCTCTGTTGCCTCGTCAGCATATTTCTCCAAAGGTCTAGACGTTTCACCTTCTAGAATATCCTGCTTGGTTACCAGCTATTATACATGTATATTTGTAGTTTATGCGTTTGCCATAGTCATATGCGTGTGTATGTGTGATTAACTACTTCGACTGATGACCACATGTGTGTGTGTGAGAGATCTCTTCGTTGTCTTGTACATAAGTGTTGCTAGCTTTAATGTATACATTAGGGTGGGTCAAATTGTATGGGGGAAAAAACTTCAGGTGCACATTCAGTTTCTGTATCTCTGGGTCATACTGAGTAATATTATTCATGTGACCATGAGTCTGAAATCAATTTCGAACTTCCCTAATTTTGTTAGACAATTTTATATCCGAATCCGAATCCAAATTTGACATTTATTTTCATGTATTTTATTTGTGAAAGCCGCTATAGGGCGCTTTCCTACTATTTTTGGCATTTTATAGCTTCTTTTTGGGAAAATCGACGAATTTGTTGCAAAAATCGACGAATATTTTACTTCTCTTCATTGTGTTCGTTACAGCTCTTCAATCTGATGATGACGAAACGATAAATGTGCCAAGGCTATTATGTGTATGCTTGACAAATCAAAAAATTATGAAAACCGTAATTTATGTAAATATGATGTCACTTCATTCAGTTATCTTAATTATAAAATCGGGTTATTTCGTGAAAAAAAACTAACGTTTTAAAGTAAATAAATTACAACTAATTTGATTCAATATCTGCATTTCATAACATTTAGTCCACTATGGATCCAGAACCGTGTACATCGCAAGCCGCAACAACATCAACAAGTGCCGAAAGTGAAAGCAGTTTGCGACATATTCCCACTCATGATGTTGCTGCCCTTGGTGTGTCTTGTGAGCTGAGTGATCTAAGTCTGGCAACTAAACAGGATATGTTACGATAGTATTTTTTCTTGGCCCAACGTGCTCAAATCGAAAGAAAAATGTTTTCGTATAAAAAATTTACTCCCCACGTGAAAGCCCAATTGATTAAAATTTGGGGTAAACTTAAGGTTCCATTTGTACCCAAACGGAGTATGAAAATTGGATACTTTGCTCCACAAATATCAAACCGAAGATAAACACAAAGGAAACATTAACTCAGCATTCACAGCGTTCGTACAATCTACAAAAGAAATATTTTATATTGGATGATGTCAATGCGACTTGAAAGCAGCTCAATGCTCATGTGGATTGATTCCAGAACACTTAAAAGAGTTCATGCTGGATCAACATAATGAGAGAAAATTTACGATACCGGAATACGTGACGGAAGTTCAAGAGCAAGTACCAAGGTCTACAATAATAGCAACAAGTAAAGAGACTCGTGATGATACATACGTACCAGAGGAAGTTATGGATATTGGTGATGAACCTAGTTCAGTTGGTGCTCCAATAAGACGTGGACCATATACTCCTAGATACAATGCTACGAACTTTTCTATGATGTGTGATAGATTTGGTGTGTCTGATAGACTAGCATCAGCATTATCCACATCTCTTATGGCAGACATTGGGACAACAGATGATCGTGGCAATCCTGTCATCATGGATAAATCTAAAGTTCGCAGAGTAAAAGTCAAATGCAGACAAGAAGTTCTTCGTAAACGGTATAATGCTTCCAATTTAATAGCATTTCCATTCGACGGCAGAAAAGACTATTCTTTAACGAGAAAAAAATTAATGAGAAGTTTCATACAATTCTGGTAAAAGAACCTCACCTAGTTGTTTTGAAGGAACCACATTCTGAATTGATCGGTTACACAAAAGTTGAAAATGAAAATGCTGGACGCAAAGTCATCAAATTGAGCGAATTTTTCGCCAAAAAAGGAATTTCTCTGGATGCATTAGTTGGCATATGCTGTGATGATAAGCCAACAAATACTGGTACAGCAAATGGAATTTTGCGAAGACTCGAAATTCAGCTGAAGCGACCATTGCATTGGTTTGTGTGTCTTCTCCACTTTAACGAGCTTCCACTTCGACATTTGCTTGACGATGGAAAAATCATCCACCACTGGACCACGAACAGCAACCGGAACGTTGGGCAAACAAATTGAAACTTGTGAAAATCTTCCGGTATGTAATTATTACAATTTATTTATTACAATTTTGATCATATGTTTCAGCTATTATGTTTCAATACTAAATGATGATATTGTATTTAATTTCTATTTTTAGGCGGTAAACGATTTGAGTAGATCGCACTGGAAAATGCGGCTTCTGCTAATGAACTATCAACCGATGCAATGTACTTGTTCAGAATGGCAAATGCAATCTATGATGATGAGGTCCCGGCGGATTTGGCTAACATAAAACCAGGGCCAATTGCACATTCACGCTGGCTAACCAAGGCCAGTAGATTATTACGGTTATATGTGGCAACGAATAAGCCATCTAAAAATTTGAAAATTCTGGGAAACTACATAATGAAAGTGTATATTCCAATGTACTTCAACATTAAGCATTATAGTTCGGTCGTGCACGGTAGTGTATTACTTTTCAAATTCATACGTTGGACTCGGTATTTAGAATCAAATTTACAAGGCGTTATAAATGACGTGATTAAGGGCAATGGATATTTTGCACATTTAGAAAATATCTTATTAGCAATGTTGTTTGATGAAAAAAAAGAGACACGAGGCAAAGCTATAAAGAAAATTATGCACTACCGAAACGATCTGGACGACCCGATGCAACTTAGAGTTTATCGAAAACCAGTTATAAACTTCAATTGCACTGACTATAAGAATATGATCGATTTAAATGATGATGCTATCTTATTCGAACCACCGTTTATGCGAAGTAATCCATATGATCATTTGGAAGAATATTTAGAATACAACGATCCACCCCTGCCTGATCCGAAAATTCGGTTGCACATACAAGGAACAGAAAGACACGTTCAACTGCTGGCTAGCGATTCTAAGCGAGTTATCGAAGAGAATCGAGAAGGTGTCATGATGGCGACATTAGAGAACCGTCAGAAATATTCCCAATTTGAAAGCAAGAAAGGCCTTCAAAAATAACGCCATCTCATTTCTTTTCTATTACAACATTTAGTTGAATTATTCTGTTAACTGTTTAGTTGAATTTCCGAACAAAAAAAATGTGAAATAAGAATAAAATATGCTTTATCCATAAAGCGAGTAAAAGGATGAAAAATCAATTTTTTCTTTCGATACTAAATTTTCAACGCTGAATATTTTGGGCTATTAATTCTTTTGTTGGTTTTTGGCCTTTAGTTTGTAAAAATGTTTGTAAATTGTCGAGCTCGAGGCCATACAATATTAAATAACAAACAAATAAAACTGTTTATTTGTATATGTTATATATTGTCGTTTTTTATTTATCGATATTTCGACTTCAATTAGAAGTCATCTTCAGGACTAGAAATACAAAAATACAAGTATTATAATAAAAAACATAAAAGTACATGTATACATTTGACTTACATCGTTGGATGTACCAGATCAACTAATTTAAAATTTGATATGACAAAAACGAAAATAAACATAAAAAGTAAACAAATAAAGAACCGTAATTATAAACAAAATTCTTAACTAACAACAATATAGCATAAAAAGTTAAACTGTGTGCGACACCCATAGCATAAGTATGTATTAAATTCCCACCAGGTAAATGTTGTTGTATAACACTCTCAGCATTAATTTTTGCAATTTTGCTTTACCAATTGTCGGTATGCGTGAGCGCATTGGTCTGTGTCTGACTTAAAATTCATTCTTTTATCGTTGGGTGTGCCGATGATGTGAAGCATCTCCAAAATATAGCGTTTCGTATAATGTTTTTCTTGTTGTAGAATTTCTACCTCATCGAAATCCGGAGAGTGTCCAGTTGTTTTGCAATGCTGAGTGAGGGCCGTTTTGTTATCATTAGTGTGGTCCCTATTTTTATACTCAGTTGAGCAGAGCTCACAGAGTATATTAAGTTTGATTGGATAACGGTTGGTTGTACATATATAAAGGAATCGAGATAGATATAGACTTCCATATATCAAAATAATCAGGATCCAAAAAAAATTTGATTGAGCCATGTCCGTCCGTCCGTCCGTCCGTTAACACGATAACTTGAGTAAATTTTGAGGTATCTTGATGAAATTTGGTATGTAGGTTCCTGAGCACTCATCTCAGATCGCTATTTAAAATGAACGATATCGGACTATAACCACGCCCACTTTTTCGATACCGAAAATTTCGAAAAACCGAAAAAATGCGATAATTCATTGCCAAAGGCGGTTAAAGCGATGAAACTCGGTAGATGGGTTGACGTTATGACGCGGAATAGAAAATTAGTAAGATTTTGGACAATGGGCGTGGCACCGCCCACTTTTACAAGAAGGTAATTTAAAAGTTTTGCAAGCTGTAATTTGGCAGTCGTTGAAGATATCATGATGAAATTTGGCAGGAACGTTACTACTATTACTATATATGTGCTAAATAAATATTAGCAAAATTGGATGAAGAACACGGCCACTTTTTAAAAAAAAATTTTTTTTAATTCAAATTTTAACAAAAAATTTAATATCTTTACTGTATATAAGTAAATTAAGTCAAAATTCAACTCCAGTAATGATATGATGCAATCAAATACAAAAATAAAAGAAAATTTCAAAATGGGCGTGGCTCCGCCCATTTTCATTTAGTTTGTCTATAATACTTTTAATGCCATAAGTCGAACAAAAATTTAGCAATCCTTTTGAAATTTGGTAGGAGCATAGATTCTATGACGATAACTGTTTCCTGTGAAAATGGGCGAAATCGGTGGAAGCCACGCCCAGTTTTTATACACAGTCCACCGTCTGTCCTTCCGCTCGGCCGTTAACACAATAACTTGAGCAAAAACCGATACATCTTTACTAAACTTAGCCCACGTACTTATCTGAACTCACTTTATCTTGGTATAAAAAATGGCCGAAATACGACCATAACCACGCCCACTTTATCGATATCAAAAATTACGAAAAATGAAAAAAATGCCATAATTCTATACCAAATACGAAAAAAGGGATGAAACATGGTAACTGGATTGGTTTATTGACGCAAAATATAACTTTGGAAAAAACTTTGTAAAATGGGTGTGACACCTACCATATTAAGTAGAAGAAAATGAAAAAGTTCTACAAGGCGAAATCAACAGCCCTTGGAATCTTGGCATGAATACTGTCAGTGGTATTGAATATATAAATAAATTTGCAGTACCCGACAGATGATTTTCTGGATCACCTGGTCCACATTTGGTCGATATCGCGAGAACGCCTTCACATATACATCTAAGGGCCACTCGCTTTTAAAACCCTCATTAATGCCTTTAATTTGATATCCATATGGTACAAACACATTCTAGAGTCACCCCTGGCCCACCCTAATGGCGATATCTCGAAAAGGCGTGCACCTATAGACCTAATGCCCACTCCCTCTTAAAATGCTCAGTAACACCTTTCGTTTGATACCCATATCGTAAAAACATTCTAGAGTCACCCCTGGCTCACCCTAATGGCGATATCTCGAAAAGGCGTCCACCTATAGACCTAATGTCCACTCCCTCTTAATATGCTCAGTAACACCTTTCGTTTGATACCCATATCGTACAAACATTCTAGAGTCACCCCTGGCCCACCCTAATGGCGATATCTCGAAAAGGCGTCCACCTATAGACCTAATGCCCACTCCCTCTTAAAATGCTCAGTAACACCTTTCGTTTGATACCCATATCGTACAAACATTCTAAAGTCACCCCTGGCCCACCCTAATGGCGATATCTCGAAAAGGCGTCCATCTATAGACCTAATGCCCACTCCCTCTTAAAATGCTCAGTAACACCTTTCGTTTGATACCCATATCGTACAAACATTCTAGAGTCACCCTTGGTCCACCTTTATGGCGATATCTCGAAAAGGCGTCCACCTATAGAACTGAGGATTACTCCCTTTTAAAATACTCATTACCACCGTTCATTTGATACCCATATCGTACAAACACATTCTAGAGTCACCCTGGCCCACCCTAATGGCGATATCTCGAAAAGGCCTATAGACCTAATGCCCACTCCCTCTTAAAATGCTCAGTCACACCTTTCGTTTGATACCCATATCGTACAAACATTCTAGAGTCACCCCTGGCCCACCCTAATGGCGATATCTCGAAAAGGCGTCCACCTATAGACCTAATGCCTACTCCCTCTTAAAATGCTCAGTAACACCTTTCGTTTGATACCCATATCGTACAAACATTCCAGAGTCACCCTTGGTCCACCTTTATGGCGATATCTCGAAAAGGCGTCCACCTATAGAACTAAGGATTACTCCCTTTTAAAATACTCATTACCACCTTTCATTTGATACCCATATCGTACAAATACATTCTAGAGTCACCCCTGGCCCACCCTAATGGCGATATCTCGAAAAGGCGTCCACCTATGGACCTAATGCCCACTCCCTCTTAAAATGCTCAGTAACACCTTTCGTTTGATACCCATATCGTACAAACATTCTAGAGTCACCCCTGGCCCACCCTAATGGCGATATCTCGAAAATGCGTCCACCTATAGACCTAATTCCCACTCCCTCTTAAAATGCTCAGTAACACCTTTCGTTTGATACCCATATCGTACAAACACATTCTAGAGTCACCCCTGGCCCACCCTAATGACGATATATCGAAAAGGCGTCCACCTATAGACCTAATGCCCACTCCCTCTTAAAATGCTCAGTAACACCTTTCGTTTGATACCCATATCGTACAACCATTCTAGAGTCACCCTTGGTCCACCTTTATGGCGATATCTCGAAAAGGCGTCCACCTATAGAACTAAGGATTACTCCCTTTTAAAATACTCATTACCATCTTTCATTTGATACCTTTCGTTTGATACCCATATCAAACAAACACATTCTAGAGTCACCCCTGGCCCACCCTAATGGCGACATTTCGAAAAGGCGTCCACCTATAGACCTAATTCCCACTCCCTCTTAAAATGCTCAGTAACACCTTTCATTTGATTCCCATATCGTACAACTAGAGACACCCCTGGTCCACCTTTATGGCGATATCTCGAAACGGCGTCCACCTAGGGAACTAAGGATCACTCCTTTTCAAAATACTCATTAACAGCTTTCATTTGATACCCATATCGTACAAACATATTCTAGAGTCACCCCTGGTCCACCTTTATGTGGATTTCTCGAAAAGGCGTTCACCTATAGAACTAAAGCCCATTCCCTTTTAAAATACTCATTATCACCTTTCATTTGATACCCATATCGTACAAACACATTCTAGAGTCAGCCCTGGTCCACCTTTATGGCGATATCCCTAAATGGCGTCCATCCATAGAACTATGACCTACTCTCTCTTTAAATACTCTTTAATACCTTCCATTTGATACACATGTCATACAACCACATTCCAGGGTTACCCTAGGTTCATTTTCCTACATGGTGATTTTCCTTATTTTGTCTCCATAGCTCTCGGTTACACCCGAACTTAGCCTTCCTTACTTGTTTATGTTTGATTTGTGAGCGGAAATCCTTGTCTTTAGTTTGGATGTTTGGGCTATTTAAAAATTGAATTTGCAATATGGAAAAGTAAAATATTCGTCGATTTTTGCAACAAATTCGTCGATTTTCCCTAAAAAGAAGCAATCAAATGCGAAAAATAGTAGGAAAGCGCCCTATAGCTGCTCTCACAAATAAGACACATTAAATAAATGTCAAATTCGGATTCCTCGTACTCGAAAACCCACATAAACTTATAATACGCATACATAGAAAAACTTGTTTTTGTCTTTTTTATGCTGTTTCTAAGTCAATTTCAATCAAGTGATACAATTTTGATATACAATTTTCTAACAAAATTAGGGAGGCTCGAAATTCATTTTAGACTTATGGTCTTATGGGCAATATTACTCAGTATGACCCATAGATTCAGAAACTGGATGTGCCTTTTCAACAATAAATTTGACCCAACCTAGTGGGCATGTATATACGAGTGGCTGCTTTATGTTTTTATTGGTGCGTGATTATTTAGTAACAGCCTAGTGATGTCAACATTCGTCACACTGCCCTCCACCTAAGTCTGATCGTCCCGATCAGACAAATCTCTCGATCTAAACGCTGCCAGCCTTTCCAAATGGACCACTTTCACCTTGTTTCGTGGTTTGCCAGTGGTTTGTATGCGGTAAACTACATCGCTGATCCATTTTACAACTTTGTATGGGCCTTCCCAATTACACTGCAATTTTGGAGACACACCTTTTTTCCGTTGTGGATTGTATAACAGCACCAAATTTCCTTCCCGAAAACCTTCCGAATTAATTGCTTTATCGTATCTGGCTTTTATCTTGTCACTTATAATCTTTGTTCGTTGTCTCACAAGATCGTGTGTTTTCCTCATCTCGTCTTCCAAGACACCAGCGGACTTCTTGGCGTTTCTCTTCGCATCCGCATTTATCGCAAACTTCAAATCAGCTGGCAGTCGAAGGTCATTGCCAAAAATGACCTATGCGGGGGTTTGGCCCGTTGTCTCATGCACTGCCGATCGGTAAGGCATCAAAAATAATGATACGTGTAAATCCCACTCTTTATGGCACTTGTCCACTACTTTCCTTAAGTGTTCCTCCAAGGTTCTATTGAAACGTTCCACCATACCATCGGATTGAGGATGCAATGCAGTTGTCCATGTTTTCCGAATGCGCAATGTCTTACACATTTCTTGGCTCACCGCTGATTCAAAATTCCTGCCTTGGTTAGAATGTAACTCCATTGGTACACCATACCTGGCAACCCAGTTGTTTGTAGACACATCTGATACTGTTTCCTCTTCCTGATTGGGGATTGGGTATACATCTGGGCATTTTCTGAAATAATCCATAACCATCAATACGTATTTGTTTCCGTGGTTGCTAGTAGGAAATGGACCTGCGACATCCATAGCGATCCTTTCAAATGGTGCACCTGAGTTATATTGCTTCATCTGGCCATGACTTCGGGTTTTGGGCCATTTCGCTCTGCTGCAAACCTCGCAGTTGGCAATCCACTCCGTGACCGACTGACGGCAACCAACCCAATAGAATCTCTGTTTAATCTTCTCGAGTGTCTTCGTGATTCCAAGATGACCATTATGTAGCTCGCTGAGAACGTCAGGAATCCTTTTCCTGGGAACAACTATTAGTTTCTTCTTGCATTGACCAGCCTCACTCTCCCATATTCGATGCAGGCAACCGGATATCAATTGTAAACTGTTCCACTGGGGCCAATATGACTTCGCAATAGGACTCTTTGCTGACACCTCCTCTTTATTTGGTCTTTCGTTTCGTTCGAGCCCGTGTATAACATGTAACAGATCTGTATCTTCAGATCTGACACTTCATTAGTTCTTCCATGTCCCATTCATCCGAACACGTTATAGACATAAGCCGAACATCTAAAATATATTCTTTAGCCTCAGATTTTGAACAGAGTTTGCATTCCAAACTACATGGTCTTCGTGACATTGCATCGGCATTCCCATGGGTAATACCTTTTCGATGCTCAATGGAAAAGTCATAGCTTTGTAGTCACTCGATCCACCGTGCCAATTGACCTTCTGGATTACGGAACTGCAGCAGCCATTTCAACGCTGCATGATCTATCCTCATGCGGAATCGCTACCCGTAGAGGTATTTGTGAAAATGTTTGCTGCACTCTACCAATGACAACAGCTCTCTCCTGGTAACGCAATAGGTCCTCTATGGCTTTCCAATTGGTCGGCTGCAATATGCAACTAGCTTCTCCTGTCCATCGACCATTTGTGATAAAACGCCTCCTATAGCATATGCACTCGCATCTGTATGCAGAATAAATGTTGCTTCTGGAATCGGATATGCCAACATTGGGGCAGTGCACAACCGCTCCTTCAATGTTTGGAAAGACAATTTCCTCGTAAGCTCGTGAAGGCTATGGGCTCCACTGGCAAATTTTAATACAAATCGGCGGTGATATGTGCACTGCCCAAGGGAACTTCGTAACTCATGCAGATTCTAGGGCCTTGGGCATTCCTTTACTGCCTCTATCTTTTCATTCGCGGTGCAGACGCCCTCCGTCGTTACTTTATGACCCAAGTAACTAACTTGCTTTTTAAACAGAAAACACTTTTTGGGACTAAGTTTCAGACAAGCACCAGCTATTCTTTGGAAAACCTCCTCTAAGTTCTTCAAATGTTCTTCAAAGTTCTTTCCAAATACGGTGATGTCGTCTAGGTACACTAAGCATGTTTTCCAATGTATTCCTTTCAGTGCCTGATCCATGAGTCTCTCAAAAGTAGCTGGTGCATTACAAAATCCAAAAGGTGCATTGCCAAATACCATCACAGACACTGAAGGCTGTTTTCTCTTTGTCATCCTCCTTCACCTCCACTTGCCAGTAGCCATCTTTCAAGTCCAGTCTGGAAAACCATTTCGTACCAGATAGCGAGTCCAGAGTATCGTCAATTCTTGGCAATGGATAGCTATCCTTTTTCGTAACGTCGTTCAACTTGTGGTAGTCCACGCAAAACCTCATTTTTCCATTCTTCTTCTTCACAAGTACCACCGTGAGATCCATCGATTACACCGCTTTCGCTCATTTCTTGTACGATTTGACTCACAACTTCCCGCTTCGCCAGTGGAACACTACGAGGAGTTTGACGGAACGGCCTCGCATCTCCAGTGTCAATTTGATGTTTCACAACGGGGGTGCGGCCTGGTTTGGAACCATCTTGGTCAAATATGTTTGCGTATTTTAGGAGCAATTGTTTTGCCTTCCTTTGATATTCTGCCTATAGTCCCTTCGTCCATGCCGTGATGTCATTTGAAAGAATAATCTTGCTAGTTGAAACGTTTTCCTGGAGCTGTTCACAGTTAATAACTACTTCAGCCTCTTGGCATCTTCCCAATATAGCTCCTTTTGTCAGTTTGAGTGGTGACTTGAACTCATTGAGTACTCTTACCGGAATACGTCCATCTTGCTTTGTCATAGCCAGGGTTCTTCCTACAAGTACGTTCGGTGTTGAACGGTTTGCTGCTTCGACAACCCTCAATTCGTTTGTCCCAAAATCTCCATCAACCTTTGCTTAGATGACTGCCTCCAATTTTGATGGTATTTGCTGGTTCTCCACCACCAGCACTCGTTTACTGCTGTAGTCTTTCTCGTAGCCGAAATTAAGTGGTACATCCATGTTCTTATATCGCATCGTCTTGCTTTGCATGTCGATCTTGATGCCTTGATCGATGAAAAAGTCTACTCCAATTATGATTTCATCAACAATACCTGCCACTATAAAATTGTGTACTACCTTGACGTTCCCAATTGCGACTTCACGTGGTACTTCTCCAATTACGTGGGTGTCCTCTCCAGTGGCTGTACGCAATCTTGCACCATGCAATGGTCTTATTTTTTTGTTGATTAAATCCGATCGAATGATGGAATGAGATGCGCCTGTACTACAGTCAGTAAACGTTCCTTTCCGTCCACATGTCCTCCGACAGTAAGATTGCTCGACCTTCTTCCAATCTGCGAGTTTAACGACTGAGTGATCTTGGAGAATTGGTCATCTCCTTCAGCTCTGCGTTTACGACCACCCACATTGTTGGAACTATTAGGTTTGGTGTTGCAATAACGCGCAATGTGCCCTGGCTTTCCACACTTAAAGCATTTGACTGCATCATTATTCTTCTTCTGCGTACCCTTCAATGCTTCCAAAATTGTGTCTACCCACTCTGGTCTTTCTACTTCCACACGATTAGCCTTGTATGCTGGTTTACTCAATAGGGAGGCAGTTCCCTGAGTCAATGCATGGGATACCGTTTCTGCGAATGTGGGTTTTGGGTTTGTGTATGTCGCTCGCTTCGTTTCAACATCTCGTATTCCATTGATAAAGCGCTGAATTTTTACCCTTTCGGTGTATTCCACGGGTGTATCCGCATTTGCCAAATAAGCCGACCTTTCAACATCCGAAGCAAACTCCTGCAGAGCCTCATTAGCTTTTTGGTAAGGGTTTTGCAATTCTATTTGGTGTATCTGCTTTCTGTGTTCGCTTCCGTATCGCCTTTCTAGAGCGCCCATCAATGTTTCGTAGTTGTTTCGTTCTCCCTCAGCAGCTGGTCCTTTTAACGCCTCGAACAATGCAGCAGCTTTATCTTCAGTATTCCAGTTGTTCACTGCTGACGTCTTCTCAAATTGAAACTTAAATACCTGGAAAGGGACACAGCCGTCAAACGATGGAGTTTTTACCTTAGGATTGCTTGCTGGATTAGCTGGGCGATTTAGTTGTAACTGTTCCATACGACCTTTTAAATCATCGACTTCTGCCGAAAATTGTGCGATTTTTGCATCCTGCGCTTCAAGATTTGATGATACCCTTGTTTCCTGTGCCTCCAACTGCGAGGATATGCGTGCCTCTTGTGCTTTCAACTGCTTAGCCAACTGAGATGTTATTTGTGACGACATTTCGGATATACGTGCCTCTTGTCGTGTCTCCTGAGATTCCAGTTGAGTTTCCATCTTGTATGTTACTGTCGATGTTTGTACAAATATTGCAGCCAATATCTTGTTCAAGTCTGTGCTGGTAACTGTCTGCGATGTTTCGTTTTTATACTCAGCAGAGCTCACAGAGCATAACGGTACCCTGTAACGGCATAAACTAATCGAGATAGATATAGACTTCTATATATCAAAACGATCTGGGCAAAAAAAAAATTCATTAAGCCGTGTCCGTCTGTCCGTCCGTCCGTCCGCAAACAAGATAACCTGAGTAAATTTTGAGGTATCTTGTTGAAATTCGGTACGTAAGATCCTGGCAACTCATCTCAGATCGCTATTTAAAATGAACGAAATCGGACTATAACCACGCCCACTTTTTCGATATCGAAAATTTCGAAAAACCGAAAAAGTGCGATAATTCATTACCAAAGACGGATGAAGCCATGAAACTTGGTAGGTGGGTTGACCTTATGAAGGAGAATAGAAAATTAGCAACATTTTGGATAATGGGCGTGGCACCGCCCACTTTTAAAAGAAGGTAATTTAAATGTTTTGCAAGCTGTAATTTGGCAGTCGTTGAAGATATCATGATGAAATTTGGCATGAACGTTACTCCTATGACTATATGTGTTCTAAATAGGAATTAGCAAAGTCGGATGACGAACACGCCCACTTTTTAAAAAAAAATAAAATTGTTTACAGTCAAATTTTAACAAAAATTGAATATCTTTACCGTATATAAGTAAATTATGTCCACATTCAACGCCAGTAATGATATGTTGCAACAAAATACAAAAATAAAAGACAATTTCAAAATGGGCTTGGCTCCGCCCTTTTTCATTTAATTTGTCTCGAATACTATTAGTGCCATAAGTCGAACTAAAATTTACCAATCCTTGTGAAATTTGGTAAGAGCATAGCTTCTATGACGATAACTGTTTTCTGTGAAAATGGGCGAAACTGGTTGAAGCTACGCCCACTTTTTATACACAGTCGTCCGTCTGTCCTTCCGCTCGGCCGTTACACGATAACTTGAACAAAAATCGACATATCTTTACTAAACTTAGTTCACGTACTTATCTGAACTCACTTTATCTTGGTATTAAAAATGGGCGAAATCCGACTATGACCACGCCCACTTTTTCGATATCGAAAATTTCGAAAAATGAAAAAAATGCCATAATTCTATACCAAATACGAAAAAAGGGATGAAACATGGTGATTGGATTGCTTTTTTGACGCAAAATATAACCTTAGAAAAAACTTTGTAAAATGGGTGTGACACCTACCATATTAAGTAGAAGAAAATGAAAATGTTCTGCAGGGCGAAATCAAAAGCCTTTGGAATCATGGCAGGAATATTGTTCGTGGTATTACATATATAAATAAATTAGCGATACCCGACAGATGATGTTCTGGGTCACCCTGCTCCACATTTTGTTCGGTATCTCGAAAACCCCTTCACATAAACAATTGAGGGCCACTCCCTTTTAAAACCCTCATTAATACCTTTCATTTGATACCCATATCGTACAAACACATTCTAGAGTCACCCCTGGCATCCACCTATAGAACTATGGCCCACGCCCTTCTAAAATACTCTTGAATACCTTCCATTTGATACCATGTCATACAAACGTAGATTTATTTTCCTACATGTTGATTTTCCCTTGTTTTGTCTCCAAAGCTCTCAGCTGAGTATGTAATGTTCGGTTACACCCGAACTTAGAATTCCTTACTTCTAAGGCTTCTGATTCATGACTTTAAAAATTTCAAATTTTCTTCTCATCAATGTGGGCGGTGCCATTTATAAAAATTTTACTCAATTTCTATTTTGCGTTATAAAGGTAGTCGACCTGTTTGTTTCATCATTCTGCCAGTATTTATTAATCAATTAATCAGGATTCCAATTTTTTCCATTTTTCGAAATTATCAATATTGAAAATGATCGAGTGGAATCTTGCGATCGATTTTCGATATCGAAAAATTGAGCGTGGCTGTTTTTCATTTCGGGCATTTTCAACACCAAAATATTCTGGATCAAGATAAGCCAGTGTACCAAATTTTGTGACGAAATATCAATTTTTAGTCAAGTTATCGTGTTAACGGGCGGACGCAAATAGCTTAATTAATAATGGGTATAATAATATTGAAACAGCTTTGTTTATCGAGGCATACATACATATCTAGATATGTATAAACAAAATGTACAATAATAAAATGATATACAAATGTTTTGATTTTTTCTAGATAATAACAAATATAGTCAGACAAGTAAAAAATGATACGCCATAGTGTCAAATAAAAAGAGTAGCTTGTTTTTCTAACATGAAATTGATAAAAATTAGAATTTTGTACGAAACAAAGCCATTTATTTGAGCAATTGCTTGCGTTAAGAAATATATATGTACATATATGCGACAATTTGCTTAAATTGTTTAAGTTGGATTAGGGAGAAATGATAATAATAATGATAAATGCGCTAATTCTTCAACATATTTTAGAGGATCAAAATTTTAACTTTTTTTGGGCTTTGCCGGTTGTGACGTGCAAAGTTGTAATTGGTATTGTCCTCAAACATAATGCATGTATAGGTTTTATACTGGCCAAAATGCTCTACTCAGATTAAGGAGACCTTAACTGGTATGTTGTCTAGGTTGCGCTTTGGGGTTCGTGAATTATATGTGCTCCGATATAAGTACTTTCAGGTACTACTTCGGCAGCCTCGGCGATAAAATGTTGGTGTGCCTAAACATTCAGGTAATCTTATTTTGATATTTTGCTCTACAAGGACGCGCAACTTAAGGTTAATGAATTCACAAAATTTATAAAGATTAAATTTTTGAACCAGCCATTGAGTTGTAAGCTACTATTCATGCTTTAACAAACAGGCTGGATAAATCGTTAAACTTTTAGTTCTGGTCATAAAACGCTTGAACCAAAAACCAAATATGCTTCGAACCATACCTATACCATACAATTCATTATAGTCTCTTGTAGAGTATAACCCTTGGGTCTTGGATGTGAATTCAAACTATAGAAAACGCATTTCTTTTTCACCTAGTGGCGTTTTTCTTAACAACATCCTGCATAATTAACATTATTAAAATTATTCCAGTAATATATCTTCGAACAAGGTGATTTACATTTGCTTGGACTACCAAACATGGCAGAAATAATTCGATATCTTTTGCTGGGTACTATGAAATGCTCTTAAAACTTCAATGAAGGTACACTTTTCTAATGAGGCGTCTCTATTGATTAAATTTTCCAAATCCCTTAAAGCGTCGATTCTAATATCTTGAACATTTTTTGTTCACTGGCCACCGACCATGTTGAATTAATGGCCTCATCCCTCGTCTATCAGTGGGCTCAGCCATTCATCTTCTAATATTCTCAGATGAAAAAAGCCAACTCCGTTGACCTGCAGAAGAGATACTCTAAGAGAATTAAAGCATATATTTACATATATTTACATATTACATATATTATAGTCTTAAGCCCGGAACCTTGACTTAGCGAAGCTGGAGGAGAGATAGCTTAAAGCCAGTTGAATACTTTTCTGTTGAATAGCCAGGATTTAAAAAAATATTTTATATCTAGACGTGGCAGATTAGGCGACTTTGGTAAGTCTTTCTTGTTAAAAGTGCTTTCCGCACTGTAACATTTACAATCTCTTTTGGTTGTTCGCACCGGGATTCCTTCGGCCTCGATTTAAATGCCTTAAGCCTTGAATACTTTTTCTATTGTTTCTTTCCATTACTCATTAAGTTTGCTCGAAATTCTCAACTGATTTCTGAAGTATTTAAAAGGTTTGCAATCCCAAATTCGGGTCTTCCCCTATAAAATGAGAGTGCTTTTTATGCAGAGGATCTCTTTCCAAACTGAAATATTTTAAGGTGTTACAAAGAGAACGGGTAAACTATGATAAAAAATAAAATTAAATTAAAAAATAAAATTAAATTAAATTAAAAAATAAAATTAAATTAAATTAAAAATAATACAATAAATTTAAATAAAACAAGTAAGGAAGGCTAAGTTCGGGTGTAACCGAACATTACATACTCAGCTGAGAGCTTTGGAGACAAAATAAGGGAAAATCACCATTTAGCAAAATGAACCTAGGGTAACCCTGGAATGTGTTTGTATGACATGGGTTTCAAAAGGAAGGTATTAAAGAGTATTTTAAAAGAGAGTGGGCCATAGTTCTATAGGTGGACGCCATTTCGGGATATCGCCATAAAGGTGGACCAGAGGTGAGTCTATAATGTGTTTGTACGATATGGGTATCAAATGAAAGGTGTTAATGAGTATTTTAAAAGGGAGTGGGCCTTAGTTCTATAGGTGGACGCCTTTTCGAGATATCGCTATAAAGGTGGACCAGAGGTGAGTCTAGAATGTGTTTGTACGATATGGGTATCAAATGAAAGGTGTTAATGAGTATTTTAAAAGGGAGTGGGCCTTAGTTCTATAGGTGGACGCCTTTTCCAGATATCGCCATAAAGGTGGACCAGAGGTGAGTCTAGAATGTGTTTGTACGATATGGGTATCAAATGAAAGGTGTTAATGAGTATTATAAAAGGGAGTGGGCCTCAGTTCTATAGGTGGACGCCTTTTCGAGATATCGCCATAAAGGTGGACCAGAGGTGAGTCTAGAATGTGTTTGTACGATATGGGTATCAAATGAAAGATGTTAATGAGTATTTTAAAAGGGAGTGGGCATTAGTTCTATAGGTGGACACCTTTTCGAGATATCGCCATAAAGGTGGACCAGAGGTGAGTCTAGAATGTGTTTGTACGATATTGGTATCAAATGAAAGGTGTTAATGAGTATTTTAAAAGGGACTGGGCCTTAGTTCTATAGGTGGACGCCTTTTCGAGATATCGCCATAAAGGTGGACCAGAGGTGAGTCTAGAATGCGTTTGTACGATATGGGTATCAAATGAAAGGTGTTAATGAGTATTATTAAAGGGAGTGGGCCTCAGTTCTATAGTGAACGCCTTTTCGAGATATCGCCATAAAGGTGGACCAGGGGTGACTACGATATGGGTATCAAATGAAAGTTGTTAATGATTATTTAAAACGTAGTGGGCCTTAGTTCTATAGGTTGACGCCTTTTCGAGATATCGCCATAAGTGTGGACCAGCGGTGACTCTAGAATGTGTTTGTACGATATGGGTATCAAATTAAAAGTTAATGAGGGTTTTAAAAGGGAGTGTCCCTTAGTTGTATATGTGAAGGAGTTTTCGAGATATCGACCAAAATGTAGACCAGGGTGTCCCAGAACATCATCTCTCGGGTACCGCTAATTTATTTATATATATCATACCACGAACAGTATTCCTGCCATGATTCCAAGGGCTTTGATTTCGTCCTGCAGAACTTTTTCATTTTCTTCTACTTAATATGGCAGGTGCCACACTCGTTTTACAAAGTTTTTTTCTAAAGTTATATTTTGCCTCAATAAACCAATCCATATACCATGTTTCATCTCTTTTTTCATATTTGGTACAGAATTATGGCATTTTTTTCATTTTTCGTAATTTTCGATATCGGAAAAGTTGGCGTGGTCGTAGTCGGATTTCGGCCATATTTTATACCCAGATAAAGTGACTTCAGATTAGTACGTGAACTAAGTTTAGTTAAGATATATCGTTTTTTGCTCAAGTTATCGTGTTAACGGCCGAGTGGAAGGACATACGGTCGACTGTGTATTAAAACTGGGCGTGGCTTCAACCGATTTCGCCCATTTTCACAGAAAACAGTTATCGTCATAGAATCTATGCCCCTACCAAATTTCACAAGCATTGGTAAATTTTTGTTCGACTTATGGCATTTAAAGTATTCTAGAGGAATTTAATGAAAAATGGCGGAGCCACGCCCATTTTGAAATTTTATTTTATTTTTTTATTTTGTTGCATCATATCATTACTGGAGTTGAATATTGACATAATTTACATATATACTGTAAAGATATTAAATTTTTCCTTAAAATTTGACTTAAAATTTTTTTTTTTAAGTGGGCGTGTTCGTCATCCGATTTCGTAAATTTGTATTTAGCACACAAATAGTAATAGGATTAATGTGCCTGCCAAATTTCATCATGCCATCTTCAACGACTGCCAAGTTACAGCTTGCAAAACTTTTAAATTACCTTCTTTTAAAAGTGGGCGCTACCACGCCCATTGTCCAAAATTTTACTAATTTTCGCACCTACCAAGTTTCATCGCTTTAACCGACTTTGGTAATGAATTATCGCACTTTTTCGGTTTTTCGAAATTTTCGATATCGAAAGAGTGGGCGTGGTTGTAGTCCGATTTCGTTCATTTTAAAGAGTCGTGAGATGAGCGCCCAGGAACCTACATACCAAATTTCAATAAGATACCTCAAAATTTACTCAAGTTATCGTTATTACGGACGGACATGGCTAAATGAATTTCTTTTTTCGCCCAGGTCATTTTGATATATAGACGTCTATATCTATCTCGATTAGTTTATGCCGTTACGGATTACGGTTATGCGAACAAAGTTAATATACTCTGTGAGCTCTGCTCAGCTGAGTATAAAAATGGATTCTCTCCACTAACGCTCCCCTTACAACTCCCACTCTCAAAATCATCTCAGCTCCAACTCTCTCTTCCACTCCCATTCACTCCCCCATTACTACTCCACTCCCACTCTCACCTCTTCCATATATGGAATTTCTATACGAAATATTGAATAGCAACTTCAACTAATTGCGGGGATGAAGCCAATTTAAATAGCAGCGCCCACTTTGCACATTTTTTTGCGAAACCATGCGAGAACCATAACGAACGAAACAATAAATTTCGGGAATCGGTTAGCTACATCGGACGAAATTTTCAAATCTAACAATAAAATGTGAAATTCGTTAATTTTGTGCTAGATGTTGGATTCGCTTTTCCATAAATTGTTTTTGTAATTTGAGATCCATATCAAATTTGAAAAACAATAACTGCCAAAATTTCCAACTAATAACTGCGCTTATGCAAAAACAAGTAAAGAATTCTAAGTTTGGGCGAAACCGAACATTATATACGCAGGGTGTTCTCTAATATACATATATGTATGTATATATATTAAGGATACATTTAAAGAGAAATGTCATCAAGACTGAATGGTATGAAGCATATGTACATATTACCAAATATCGTTTTCTGTAAGAAGCTATAACACAGTTTCTGTTATAGAACAAATTTTCTTACCAAATCTCTTTGAATATAGTCGCTTCTTATTCGAACTTGATTTCAAAATTCTTATGAAGGGCGCAATTAAAAAGAGTGCTGCAAGGTCATTAACATTCTTTTTTAACTATCGAACTTTACGCTAAATATCTATAATGGTAACGTAGTACGTGCCATAAATGTATTGCCAACTTTGTAATTGTTTAAACTTAAATCAATTTGTTGTTTAAATGTCGGCGTGGTCGTTTAGAAGCTTTTCTCAGATCTACATAAAAAAGCAAGAATGGAGAGCTTCTAAGGCTTCTGATTCATGACTTTAAAAATTTCAAATTTTCTTCTCATCAATGTGGGCGGTGCCATTTATAAAAATTTTACTCAATTTCTATTTTGCGTTATAAAGGTAGTCGACCTGTTTGTTTCATCATTCTGCCAGTATTTATTAATCAATTAATCAGGTTTCCCATTTTTTCCATTTTTCGAAATTATCAATATTTATAATGATCGAGTGGAATCTTGCGATCGATTTTCGATATCGAAAAATTGAGCGTGGCTGTTTTTCATTTCGGGCATTTTCAATACCAAAATATTCGATATATCAATTTTTACTCAAGTTATCGTGTTAACGGGCGGGAGCAAATAGCTTAATTAATAATGGGTATAATAATAATGAAACTGCCTTATTTAATGAGACATACATATCTAGATATGTATTAACAAAATGTACAAATATTAATGATATATAAATATTTTGAGTTTTTCTAGTCAGGCATGTAAAAAATGATTCGCCTTACTGTGAAATAAAAAGAGACTTGTTTTTCTACAGGAAATTGATAAAAATAAGAATTTTGTGCGAAACAAAGCCAAACAATTTCTTGCGTTAATAAATAGATACATACATATGTATATGCGACAATTGGGTGTCTTTGATGGGGATGTCTCGCCTTGCACACACCGGCGTCATCCCAAAACGTTGACTCGTAGGTGCTTGTACCCTCCCCCATATTGGGGTGGTGACACCTGGTAACGCTTCGGCGGCGATCCTTTTCTCTTCCCTATATCCAGATTTCCCTTTTTCTCCCATCTCCCATCCGTACTCCGTTTCCCCTGGGCCAAGTTTTCCTATAAACAGGTGCTATTTTTAGTTCAAGACCGGCCATACGTGGCGAAGAGTCACACCCTGAATAAGGTGCCCAAGCTTTGCTAAAAAATATGGCGGATTTAGAGAGGACAACTCGATAAAACCTGTAATTCCGAGTGTCATCCGAACCGTGCTCGTGCGATCTGCCTGGCCAGAATGCAGAGCACGATCGGCTAAGTGGTGCCGCTCGAAAACGTCTCAATAGATTATTGGCCAGGGGGATTAGCTACGATGAAGCCAGGGGCTTGCCAAAGAACCCTGGGGATCGGTCCGTGGTGAGGGTCAGCCAAGGGAGGCCGCTCAAATGGCTCGACTCCACCAGAGAGAGAACCGAAAAAGATCTCGCTGCCTTACAGCTGCTGAACAGCTGGCAATACAAAAATATTGTCAAAACCTGTGGAAAGCTGTGCACTGAATGTTGAGGCAACCATGCCAACCCATAGTAATGCAACAGCCATGCAGTCGGCAAATTTCAGGGATATCCTGTGTGGGGTAAGGTTGGGCATTATACCTCCAGAATATCCAGCCACGGTCTGGTCTTCAGGGGAACTGAAGGCCACACAGAATGACATCTTTGGAGAGGTGATGGGCCAAAAAGCCGGTGCTATAAAGCCCACCTTTAGCGGTTGCACACTTCGCCCAGGTTGGCTTTCTATCACCTGCAGGGATGCAACCACCGCGGAGTGGCTTTGGGGCGATAGCCCTTAGGGGTGTACCATGTCGAATCGTTCTCGTGGGGTACTTTAAGGAATGCCTTCAAACGACGACATTTCGAGGTTAGCTGAGGCCCAAAATGTCGGCTTGAGTACCAGGAACTGGAGAATCCTCAACCGGATTCAAAAGTCCACGGTGACGGAAGTTACAATAGCCGTCGATCCGCTGTCTGCCGAGCTATTAAAGGAATGCATCTACTTGATTTTCCGTGGGTTTGACAGAGTCAAGTTAAGGCCCAAAAAACAAGCCATCCCTGCCCTTGATAAATATAAATACCAGCGGCAGTGACAATAAGGGTGAGGGGGATGATACGGTTGACGACGACAAACCCTGCTGTTTGAAGAAAAAAACCTTTTCAAGAAGAGCCCAGGCCTTCTGGGTTTAGTGTTGGCCCACAAAAGCCAAACGAGGCAGTGTCTCCCCTCCCTGTCAAATCCCAAAAGCAAAGACGTCTGAAATGCCAACAGGTTCATCTTCACCATGCCAAGGCAGCCTCAGACGTCCTAATTAAAAAATTTGCAGAAGAAGTTCTGGGAATAGCCTTCACCCAGGAGCCCTGGATTCAACACGGTGCCGTGAAAGGCCTGAACAGTACTGATGGTAAGTTAATTTATGCCACCAGTTCTCGCCCAAGAGCGGCGATGCTTTTAAGCAAAAAACTAATGTTTCTTCCACCTTTACAATTAATGACAGCTGATCTGGTAGCAGATGGGCTAAAATTCCAACTCCAAGAGGCAAACAAAAGGCAATTTTGGCCTCTGCCTACTTTCCGGGGGAGGAAGAAACGGCCCCAACAACCGAAACAATAGCCCTCGTAATACTCTCAGGAGAGTGGCACACCATGGATCCTCTGCTGTGATGCAAATTCCCATCATACAACATGGGGTAGCACGAACATCAACAACAGAGGTGAATACCTCCTTGAGTTTATCATTAGTAATAATATAAGTATTATCAACCGAGGCAATGAACCCACCTGTAAATGCTATTAGAGGGGAAGTTTTAGATCTTACTCTGTGCAGCCATAATATGGCCAGCACCGTCACTAACTGGCATGTTTCAGGAGAGGAGTCAATGTCGGACCACAAACACATTGTATTCGACATTGGTCACTTTCCGGAACACATGTCAGCTTTTAGAAATCCCGGGCAAACGAACTGGGAGCTTTTCCGTTTTATTATTGAGGAAGCTGGTAACAGCTTACAGTGACCCATAACCACCGTGCAGGAAATTGAGAAGGAAGCTGAACAGCTTCACTCAGATATTAGAACAGCTTTCAATGAGAGTTGCCCTCAAGGAAAGATACGTACACAACGCGATGTGCCTCTGTGGAACAAAAGGCTTGCGCAGCTAAGATGCCAGGCTAGGAAGCTTTTCAATGAAAAGACAGCTATGGGCGACTGGGATCCATACAAAGTTGCTCTAACATTTTACAATAAAGAACTTAGGAGATCTAAAAGGGCTACCTGGAGAGAACACTGTGAAAATATTAATAATCTTCCAGAAGCGGGTCGACTACAAAAAACGCTTTCTAGAGATCGCAGAAATGTAATTGGCACGTTGAAAAAAACAGATGGGAGCTACACCACGCAGCCGGAAGAGACGTGCAGACTATTACTCCAAAGTCACTTTCCTGACTGCACAGCAGGCTATCAATCACCACCCATATGGCAGATTTGTCAACTATCAGCGGTAATGAAAAAAGCCTAGCAACAAAGCTCACAACTGTGAAACGAGTGCAATGGGCTCTGTCTAATTTCAGCCCGTTCAAGTCACCAGGACCAGATGGGGTCTACCCTTGTCTATTACAGCAAGGGATAAATCAATAGCCCTAGTCCTATCCACTTTATATAAGGCATCACTACTGCTCGGCCATATCCCAAACAAGTGGGCAGATGTTAAGGTAGTATTTTTACCAAAGCCAGGGAAACCCGAGCTAGTGCCCTCGTCCTATCGACCAATAAGCCTGAGCTCGTTTCTCCTAAAAGTTATGGAGAAAATCTTAGCTCAGCATATCAGGGAGGTCAATCTAAATAAACTCCCTCTTTGTATGAATCGCCTACCAGTTAGGGAAATCCACGGAGACGGCTATTCATAGTCGCACGGTAAAAATCGAAAAAGCTCTAGAGTCTAAAAATATAGCCCTCTACGCTTTTATTGATATATCAGGGGCTTTCGATAACACAACACATCAAGCTATCGAACAAGCTATGATTGACAAGGACATAATCCCTATAATAATTCGATGGGTGCTGTCGATGTTAAAGAGTACAAAAATCCATTTGGAATTGGGAAGGGACAACTGAATCAATTGCGGCCACAAGAGGATGTCAACAATGAGGTGTGCTCTCCCTTCTCCTGTTGATCCTGGTCATAGATGACCTTCTTCAGTTAATGAAAACCAAGGGATTTGACACACAAGGATGTGCAGATGACCTAGTTATTTACATCACAGGGATGCACGACTATACAATATTAGATCGCATGCAACAAGCCCTTTGCCTCATAGAGACGTGGTGTGATACCTGTGTGTGTCTATCAATCCTAACTGTAATAGTGCCTTTCACCCGCAGAAGGAAAGTATCCATCCCAGAACCATCCCTGGGTGGTACAAAAATACAATTCTCAATGGAGGCTAAATATCTAGGGGTCACATTGGATAGAACCCTCACGTGGAATGCTCATTTGGATGCTATCCTAAAAAGGCAACAAGAGCTTTCTTCGCCTGTACTTGTCTCTACGGCAAAACATTTGGATATGTCCAAAAATGGTATATTGGACATTTAATGCCGTAAGGCCAATAGTCACCTATGCTTCCCTAGTTTGACAGAAGGCCACGTAAAGAACGGCAGCAGCTAAACTAAGCAAACTGCATCGACTAGTTTGCGTTGGCGTAACGGGTGCGATGAGAACAGCCCCTGCTGATGCACTTAGTGCTTAAGTAGGAATACCTCCCTTCCCTATTCTGATGGAGAAAGAGTAAACAGTAGGAGCACTAAGACTTCCAAATATTTCTGAGTTGAAGCAAGGAAAGGTTGGTACGGTGCATGCATCCGCTCCTTCGCAAAATATGGGCGGACGAGTTTATGCCCGACGATTGGAATCTAAATGTTCTTTACCCAGTCCACAAGAAGGGGGATACTGCAAACTGTACCAACAATCGCGAAATCAGCCTTCTTAATATCGCATATAAGGTCTTGTCAAGTGTATTGTGCGAAAGATTGAAGCCCACCGGGAATCGGTTGATTGGACCTTATCAGTGCGGCTTCAGACCTGGTAAATCTACCATTGACCAGATTTTAACAATGCACCAAATATTGGAAAAAAATGCGTGAAAAAAGAATCGACACACATCACCTCTTCGTCGATTTTAAAGCCGCCTTTGACAGCACGCAAAGGAGCTACCTATATGCCGCTATGTCTGAATTTGGTTTCCCCGCAAAACTTATACGGCTGTGCAAAATGACGTTGAGCAATACCATCAGCTCAGTCAGAATTGGGAAGGACCTCTCCAAGCAATTCGAAACTAAATGAGGTTTCAGGTGACCCCTATCGTGCTATTTCTTTAATTTGACGCTGGAGAAAATTATACTAGCTGCAAAACTTAACAGCTCTGGAACAATATTCTATGAAAGCGTGCAATTACTGGCATATGTAGATGACATTGATATTATCCGCCTAAACACCCGCGCCGTTAGTTCTGCTTACTCCAAACTGTAAAAAGAAGCGGTAAAGATGGGTTTGATGGTGCATGAGGACAAAATGAAGTACCTGGTGTCATCGAGCAAAGAGTCAGCGCATATGCTCCTTAACAACCACCCTACTGTTGGCAGCCATAATTTCGAAATAGTAAGAGACTTCGTTTATTTGGGAACCAGCATCAACACTAGCAACAATATCAGCTCTGAAATCCAGCGAAGAATCTCTCTTGCCAATAAATGCTACTTTGGTCTAGGCAGGCATTTGAAAAGTAAAGTCCTCTCTCGGCAAACGAAAAATATAATCTACAAGTCACTTATCGTTTCCGTCCAGCTCTATGGTGCAGAAGCATGGAACAACATCAGATGAAACGGCTCTGGGAGTGTTCGAGAGAAAAGTTCTTCGAAATATTTATGGACCTGTACGCGTTGGCGATGGCGAGTACCAAAGAAGATTTAACGATGAGCTGTACGAGCTATACGCAGACATCAATATAGTCCAGCGAATTAAAACGCAGCGGCTGCGCTCGCTAGGCCATGTTATGTGAATGAAATGATGACGCTCCGGCCATGAAAGTGTTTCTATCGGAACCCGCCTGTGGAAGCAGAGGTAGAGTGCGGCCCCCACTCAGTTGGAAGGACCAGGTTTAAAACGATTTAAACTCTCTTGGCGTGACCAATTGGCGCCGGTTAGAAGAGAGAAGGAGCGACTGGCGCGTCTTGTTTGACGGCCATAACCGTTTAAGCGGTTAAGCGCCAATTAAGTAAGTAAGTAGGAAGCAAGGAAATAGGATAGGGCATATGAAAGTAATAGGAAAATTCATAGGAAATCTCTCATTACAACTGCGTGACGTAATGTGCCCTAACCTCAGAATCTCACGGAAATTTGAAGTGTTCATTGTGGACAGTACCAACTGGGAAATAGGGAATCCTTATAACGACCCTGACTTAGAGGTCTGGTTTACGGATGGATCGAAATTCGATGACGGAAGAACGGGATCTGGCATCTATAGGCGAACTTTAAGAAATCGATACCAATGGGATGCTACCCAACCATAATTCAGGCAGAAATGCATGCAATAGAAGTCTGTGGTATAGAACGTCTGCGGAGAGGCTCAACATCGTAGAGAATCCCATTACAGTTGCGAAGAAACTACAGAATACTGCACGACCGTCCAGTGTTTTTTATCGCTTCGTGTTCCTGTATATTTCCTAGCTATAGTTGTGAACATTCTTAACTCTAGCTTTAACTGCTTAGAGACAGTGACTCTATTCATGAAACCACATTTCTAAACTGCTAATTCCTATAAAATAGTTAAAAATATATGCATATAAAATAAAAATATATGCATAATTCAATATGCCATGTGTTTGTGGTCAGAAAGTTGAGCGTGGTCAACCGAAGGTGGGATGTGCAAAATGTAAAGACTTTTTTCATCTGAAATGTGTGATTATTTCACAAGCCGATCTCGAGTTTCTTCTCTCGTCAAGTAAACAGTTTTTTTGTAAAGCGTGTTCGGTCAGTAACTGAGTACACTCTGCTAGTGTCGTTAGTGAGGCTTCCACAGAACTCGTCGTTGCTGCTCGCTTTAAGTGGTTACACCTACTAGCTTCATTTTCGGCCTCAGTATCTGAAGCGGACATCAACGATTATGTGTCTAGACAGATTAGCTTAGATATAACTTCGATCTCGTATTTTAGATTATTGAAAAAAGATATCTCAATTTCTACTCGGCATAGAATTAGCTTTAAACTGGGGGTGCCGGAGTCTGAATATGATAAATTATTAAGTTCGGATATTTGGCCCAAAAATGTCACTGTAAAGCCTTTTCAGTTTTTTCGAAAGGCTCAGAAAAAACTACAACAGAAGCAATAAGGTGTAATAATAATGAATGTGGACTAAAAATATATTTCCACAATGTTTCCGGTATGAGGACCAAGTCTGATATCGTGCATAACTTCAGTTCACAAATGGATTACGATGTCTTTGTTATCATTTAGACGTGGCTTAATGAAAACTTTTTTGACAGTGAGTTCTTTGACTTAAATATTTACAATGTTTTCCGGAAAGATCGAGATGCTGGTAAAACTGGTCGCCTTCGTGGCGGAGGTGTACTAATCGCAGTCAAAAGGCAATTGTGTGCGTTTTTAATTCCACTAAACAATGGTGATTCTCTGCTTGATCAAATTTGCATATGTGTTAAAGGTCCTACTTCGCAACGATCTTTACATTTACTGGCGTCGTATCTACCACCTGGCAGCTCATTTGAGCTATACAAAGGACATGCGGATAATATTATTTCTTTGGTTCTCCACGATCTACACGATAGCCATCACTGCGTGCTTGGTGACTTTAACCTGTTTAACGTTCAATGGTCAGCTAGTGCTTCGAATTGTGGTCTCACACCAAGTAATCTTGCTTCAAATCATGAATTGTATTTCATTGAAATGTTCTTAGTCTTAACTTAAGTCAAATTAATACGTATTTTAATTCCCAAAATCGGCTATTGGATCTATTATTTGTTAGTGACAATATTTGTTGTGAAGTCTGCGAGTGCACGGATCCAATAACTCCTAAGGCATCATTGAACCCTGCATATTGAATTCAAATTCTACAGTTTCTTCTCGGTACCTTTGGATAGTAAAATAACTTTTAATTACACTCGTTGCGACTTTCCGAGTTTTAATTATTTTCTACTTGATATAAAGTGGGAGCAATTACTTGGGGGTCTTGATACCTCAGATAGCTTTTCAAGTTTCAAATCTTGCGTGTTAAAAAGCAAAGTTCCTACAAATTGCCATGGTATTCTAAGGGTTTACTACAACTGCGGAATCTAAAAAATAAATACTCTAAAAAATTTTAACTCAGAAAGAACCATATTTTCTTCATTAAATATAAGCAATATGTCAAATATTTCAATAATTTGTACGCCAACTACATCCATAATATTGAGTGCAATATTAGGTCTAATCCCAAAACTTTTTGGAATTATATAAATTCGAAAAGAGGTTGCTCCAGTATTCCCACCGGCGTTTACCTTGATGGTACCACAGCGCAAACTCCAAGCGATTCAGCCAACTTATTTGCTGAGTTCTTTAAATCCAATTTTTCACCGGATGATTGTAATCAATACCCTGATTTTTCGATCAGCCCAAACTCTGCTCTAAACTTCGGGTCCCTTTTATTATCATCTGAGGATATTAGTAAAGCGATTTCGGAGCTTAAACCATCATCTCAGACATGTGTTGACGGATTTTCCCCGGCCTTGATAAAAAATTGCCCTTCCTTAGTTTTTCCTTTGAGATTGATATTCAACAAGTCCCTATCGTCTGGTACTTTCATTGATGATTGGAAGGTTACTTCTGTTACGCCCGTTTTTAAAAGTGGCAATAAAAATGATGTCCGTAATTACAGACCTTTTTCCAAGCTGTCCACCATTTCTAAAATTTTCGAGCATTTCGTCAGGGCAAAACTAAGTTTTGCAGTTAAATCCCTGATATCTCCGTACCAGCATGGCTCAGCTCCTGTCAGCGACAAGACAGATCTACAATTTCCAACCTTGCGGTTTTTAGTGAATACTGTATTGCGTCATTTTCTGGTGGTTTTCAGGTAGAATGTATTTATACAGATTTTTCTAAAGCTTTTTACAAAGTTTCTCATAGTGTTTTAATTAAAAAGTTGAGTTGTTTTGGATTCCATTCCTCTTTTCTCCTATGGATTAGTTCGTATCTATCCAATCGACAGTGTGTGCTCACTTTTGATGGTGTATCCTCTAGTTCCTTTGTGGCAACCTCTGGTGTTCCTCAGGGAAGAATATTAGGACCACTATTTTTCATTTTATTTATTAACGACATTAGTAGTTGTTTTTCATTTTCTAAGTGTGAGATGACTTAAAGATATTCTCTATAATCAAGACACCTGATGATGTTCTAAAGTTGCAAAGTGATATCAATAAATTATATCAGTGGTGTCTGAACTCACGTCTGTCTCTTAATCCGTCTAAATGTTTCCATATGACCTACTATAAGTCAACTTCCATCTTGCGCACAAGCTATACAATTTCTGATTGCGAACTTCAGGGCGCAAGTGAGATTAAAGACCTTGGTGTCCTCTTTGATAGTAAGTTTTCTTTTAGTAGTCATATTAATTATGTAGCCTCTAAATCTTACTCCATGCTTGGTTTTGTTAGGCGTAATACCTCCAAATTTTCTGATCCTTATACAATCAAACTTTTATATACCTCGTTTATTAGGTCGCATATTGAATATGCTGTATTTATTTGGAGGCCTTGTAAATAGAATCGAGAGGATACAGAAAATTTTTCTAAAGTATGCTCTTCGTCCATTAAACTTTTCAGAACCCATGCCATCCTATTCTTCTCGGCTTATGCTTTTAGGGCTTAAGTCACTTGATAGTCGGCGATCTATACTCTGTTTAACTTTTGTATACAATGTAATTAAGGCGATTATTGACTGTCCTGATCTGTTGGAAAGGATTCGCTATATTGTTCCTCAACGACTTCTTGGGAATTTCTTTCCTTTCTATGGAGATAACTTCAGAACAAATTATGCTAGTTATGCTCCTGTTAATCGCGCTACTTGTGACTTCAATGTACTAAGTAAAAAAGTCTCTCTTGATTTTTCGCTTCCAAGAGCCGATTTTTTGATAATTTTGAATTCCGCTTTATAAGCTGTATATTTTAATTACAATTAAGCTGTATGTAATACTTTGTTAGATTCTATAGTCTATAAGGATTTTTGTCCAATGACTTATAATAATAATAATAATAATAAATCTTATGTCGGACAGCCAGGCGGCCCTGCGTGCTTTGCAATCCTACACAGCTAGTGGATGAATGCACTGAAATCATTATTGCCCTGGGAGCCAAGGTTTTGTTAGGATGGGTTCCCGAACATCAGGGACATGAAGGTAATGAACATGCAGATTACCTAGCAGAGCAGGGTGTTACAGCAGCATTCTATGGTACAGAGCCCTTTTGTGGACTTACAAAAGCACACACCAGGGAAACTATAAGGAACTGGGAAACTAAACAATTCAGACGTCACTGGATTGACCGCCCAGGGCAAAGGCAGGCCAAACTGTTTATACTTCCGGCAACGAAAGTATCAGCCAAACTCATTAATCTAAGCAGGGAGGACCTAAGAGATCTCACTGGGTACTATACGGGACACTGCGGTCTACGATATCACCTAAGTAAATTGAATCTATCCGATATCCAAATTTGTCGTTTCTGTGAGCTGGATGATGAAACGCCGGTTCATCGCGTCGCTCTAGCTAGGCAGAGACTATTCCATCTAGGTGGTGGGACTCTTAATCCCTATGTGATATGGAGTAAAAAGCCTGAAGGAGGTACATCAAAAGCCGCCAGATACAAAATTAGGCTGAAAGGTCTTGCACAATAGATCTGCACAAAGGTCGCAGTGCTTCCAGAACTATTAATAATAATAATATGCGACAATTTGTTAAAATAGCTTAAGTTGGTTTAGGGATAAATGTGATAAACGCACTGATTTCTCAACATATTTTAGAGAATCAACATTTTAACTTTTTTTGGGCTTCGTCGGTTGTGACGTGCAAAGTTGTAATTGGTATTAGATTGGCACTCAATTGAGAACCCGAAGATAGTTGCCTAATTCTTTTTTAGCCGAGTCGGAATTCACACACAGACCTATTTTAATTTTGCAGCTACAACCAGGCGGTGCTGGAACTTTAAGCAAATAATTCTAATAATTCTCTGAAAAAGAGAACTTTTCGTAAATCGACTTAAATAAAAAAAATAAATAAATGTAAGGCGCCATAACCTCCGAAGAGATCTAAGGCCGAGCTTCTCTTCCAATTTGCGGCGTGCTCCTCTTGATTTTCCCTACAAATTGGCCAGATGGGACCTACATGATTTTATGCCGACTCCGAACGGCATCTGCAAGGCAGATGAGTTTTCGCTGAGAGCTTTTCATGGCAGAAATACACCCGGAGCGCTTGCCAAATACTGCCGAGGGGCGACCCCGCTTAGAAAAATTCTCTTCTAATTGAAAAACCTTATTTCTAAAAATTTTGATGTTGCTTTGCCCGGGGTTTGAACCCAGGTCATCCGGTTTGGTAGGCGGAGCACGCTACCATCACACCACGGAGGCCGCCAAATCGACTTAGCCTATCCGAAATACATCAAGCCAAGTTAAAATTATCTCAAGCGGGCAGTTTGAATTTGAATTTCGCAGTTGCAAGTTAAAAAATACCTAATTGTGCGCATAAAATTTAAATAAGCGCGTCCAAAAAATTAAAAAAAAACATGAAATCATTTTTCGTGTTAATATTTTTAGCATTAATTGCGTTTGTAGCAGCAAAGGATGATCGTCATAATTTAATATTGGGTGAACGTCAAGAATATGACCGTCTTTTAAAAACTAAGGTCGTGTCTTCTAAAGCGGTAGTTCTGTGCACTAAAACTGAGGATTATACTTATAAACACGAGGTTTGTAGATTGATGAAATTGTGAAAATCGCTTGTGACTTGTCAACAAGGTGGATTAAAATAAATATTTCTGATTTTCTTTCACATATTTTGTTTAATAGGATATAGAAGATCCTGCTACAATTACGTTTGTAGGTGTGATCGATCAATACACAAATGGCAAAGGTGGATATGCTACATTGAAAAGAGGTGGGCCTGATTATACTTTTATTACGCTACGTTTCACTAGTCAACGTAATCGTGGTTATCATTTTGTTATCGACATATATGGACAATAGTAAAATTTTGTTCCAGAAGAGATTGTAAACAAGAAATAAAATAAATTTGATATTCATAACTTCACAATTCAGGACGTCTTTAAAATATTCTTTTAACGTTCGTTTGTCAGATAAATAGGATTTTTCAAAACTATAGCTGCCGTAAAAACTTAGGTTATTTCAACACGTACAGTTTGGTTGCAGAGCTGGGTTTGGCTGTTATTCCTTTAGTATTCTTTTGGGCTTTGTTTTCTTTAGGGCTGGTATTTTTGAATGCTCATAGAGGAACCTAAAAAAAATGTCTGCTAAATTTGATACTAATTGATATAAAAGCAAAAAGAGAAATCACTATGGTAGTTTCTTCCTCAAGTACCGCATGTACCCTTTGTCTGTTGTCTACTTCGTCTACCGATGGCTGTACGTACAACAATTTATTCTCTTCAAAAATATGAGAGCTCATTTTGGCGGAAACACTTCAGCAGCAGCTTTTGCTAAACAACTTCTTGAAATTGATTATGGTCAAATTCCTAATTCTAGCTAGTAAAGATTTGATTTCTTTTCCCTCAAGTGTTTACGAAATTATGGCATCACCTGAAGCTTTAATAGCTACTGTCTTTTTCAAATATGGAATATATACTTACAAGCTATTATAAATGGCTTCGAGAAAGGGCATTTTTGGTACCTTAAAATGAGGATGTTAATGTCATTAGGACCGAGACAACTTATATAAGATAAGATAAGATCTATCTATCTATTAACACAGTCATAGAAGAATCCCAAGCTGTGCATATCCGGTTGAGTTTCTTAACTCGTTTGAGCCATTAGGGATTCCTCCTCAACGATTTATCCTTAAAAAAGGGCCCATAATATTTATGCTTCGTTATTTGGATTTTCTGCGCTTATGTAGTGGGACAAGGCTTTTCATCACCAAACTTTTACTAATGTCATTGAAGGAATTCATTTTATCTGAAAATTTTGAAAACAAAAAAGTTTAAAACCAAGAATTTCATTGATACCGATAGATATGCTTTTCAATTTCAAATGCCTCCAAGTTCCTATCCATATCAATGAAACTCAATACGGTCATTAGCTGGGATTCAAGGGATTGATACGCGTACGTAAGTACAAACCTTTATATCTTCAGTGTTTCCGCAACCCAATTGTCAACCCCACTTGCGCGAGCGAAATCCTGTCACAAATACAACAACAGTCATTAGCTGTAGCAGAAGTCGATCTTACCAACTCATGTTTCACGCATGGCCAATTACGCGTAGCCTGCATATTTTTATAAAAACGTGGGTTAAGACCCACGGGCATAAGCTAGTAATGAATAAAGAGTAGATTATTGTTTTGATCTTGTAAGCTTAATATATAGTCGCGAGTTCTTTTTGGAGTTGCCAGTAACTCTCAATACAATGGTAGGGCAGGGACAGAGAGTCTAGTAAGAGGAGTAATAATACCTGACTCCTCCGCACGCTGGTGTAAATATTTTTAATGCATATCTTACTTTTGGCATAGTTCTCGTATTTGTTGTGTTGTTTGTAAAGACTTTATATATATAACAATCTTTACTTTTGTTTTGGGGTTGCCCAAAACCTATTATATATTTAATATTGCAAGCTCAAAAGAAAATTTCGAATCTAGTTACTTTTGGCCAGGTAACATCCATTCGTCCGTGTAAAAGATCACAGAAAAGTACTCACATTTACGTTAAATATGAAAGTGCTTGGAAGTTATGTCACGACTAAAGACTCCACAGCTAGTAAAAACTTTTGCTCATATATAGTTTTATTTACAATAGTACCACTTATATCTCGTAAACGGGTTAAGATATCGCAAACAATTTGCCTTTCTATTAAAGCCCTCGTCAGCAGCTTTCATTTTATATCCATATTGTACAAATACATTTGAAAAATTCCCGGATCCATGTATTGGAGTTCAAAACCCTAGTGATTAAGGGGCTTAAAATGTATCCTTAAATTTATGTTAGACCTCGTCTGATGCAGCATTGAAAGTTGCACTCAATTCTAAGCGGTACAAACATACAGACAGGCAGACAGACAGACAAAAGTTTTAAACACTGCTGGTTTGGGTTCAAGAAGTTCAATAAGGACTTCTTCTATACATTTTTCTGAAATATCTTGAATCTAAAGACATCGAACTATTAGAATTAGAAAAAAACTTATAGCTTATTTCAGTCATGGCGGCTACCATGGTTAGTTTTTAGCGCACTCCGCTCTCAAACACCGAAGGTCTTGGGTTCACGTCCCGCGCATGGGAACATCAAAAATTTAAAAAAAGTTGTGACTTTAAGGTGAATGTTTTTTCAATTAAAAAATCGTTTTGGTGGTGTGGCAAGACACTGCTAGTGAACATCTTTTTAGTGAATAATTATTCATTGCAGCTGCCGTTTTCAGGGGAAATTAAATAAAATAATAAAAAAAAAATTTTACGTTAAACGGTTTTATTGAAAATAATACTTACATGAAGTAATAATAATACTAAAAGCTAGAAAATAATTAGTTAGGTCCTAGGTACTAGTCATCACACTCTTCATCAATCTAGGGCGTTGATTATACAATTAAAAAAAAGTGTTGGGCGCCTGAAATTTCTAAAAATGTGAGGCCTAGCATAACTTGATTAAGGTTCAGTTGGGCTTACTTATGACTATCAATAGAAATTTGACGCGGCCAAACACTTTTATTTAATTGTCTGATCAACGCCATAGATTGATGAGGAGTGTGATGACTAGTACCTAGGACCTACCTAATTATTTTCTAGCTTTTAGTATTATTATTACTTCATGTAATATTATTTTCAATAAAACCGTTTTACTTAAACATTTTTTATTTATATACATACTCTAACGAATTTAGTGAAATTCCGCTTATTTGCAACCTTCTGCTAACGTTCGTATCGCTAAACTGTTGAATAAAACACTCCAATATTCTGTATTACAAAATGGTCTTTATTAGACTGCTTTGAAAGTACTTCACAATTAAACTTCACTTCGCAACTGATAGCGTGTTTAAAACAAACTGAATTCGTCATGCCTAAGCTTGTGCTGCTTTTATACTCTTCGGTTTCCTCGTTCGCGTACTTCTAGGCGTTTCTTCTTTTAGAATTTACTACTTAGTTACCACCTATAAAATTACTAGCTATATACTGTCGTTTGTCCCGATCAGACTAATCTCTCGATCTAAACGCTGCCAGCCTTTCCAAATGAACCATTTTTTTTTTTGTTGGTGGTTTCCCAATGGCTTTTATGCGGTAGATGGTATCACTGATCTTCTTCACAACTTTGTACGGGCCTTCCCAACTGCACCGAGCTTAAAGACCTGGAAAGGAACAGAACCGTCGAAAGATGGAATTTTTACCTTCGTATTACTCGCTGCAGCAGCTGGGCTATTAAGTTGCAACTCCTGGATAAGTCCTCTCAAAGCATCCACCTCGGCCTCGATTTTTTCCTCAAACTGCATTATTTTCTCGTCCATACGTGCTTCGAGTTTTGATGATATGCGCGCCTCTTGTGCTTTGAGTTGTACTGTTATGCGTGTCTCTTGTACTTTCAGGTATGTTTCCATCTTGGTTGTTATACGAGTCTCCTGCGATTCCAGTTGAGGTGCCATATATGTCTTCTGTTCTTCGAGTTGAGATGACATTTGCGACGACATTACTGAAATGCGTGTCTCCTTGGATGTTATACGTATCTCCTGGGATTCCAGATGGGATACCATATACGTCTTTTGTTCTTCCAGTTGAGATAACATTTCGGTTGATATTTGTGACGACGTTTGCTTCAACACTGCTAGTATCGCGTTATTGTCAACACTTGCCAATGGATTCGGAGTCTCTATATTCTCCTCCATTTTAGTCGCCGACTCTTCCACATCAGGATAAAAGACATACTCGTCCACATTAATTGCTTCCAACTCCATCACCTCTCGTAGCCGTGCTTAAAGTTCGATCTCATTGCCAGTTGTATTCAACCCCGGTTCTTCAACTCCTTTTTCAATTGCTGGATCCTTAATTCGCTTAACTTTGCCATGTCCAAGTCATATTCGAATTCTTCGGAATTTATTCAACAATTTCTCTTCTGACACCAATTGTAATTTAGTGAAATTCCGCTTATTTGCAACCTTCTGCTAACGTTCGTATCGCTAAACTGTTGAATAAAATACTCCAATATTCTGTATTACAAAATGCTCTTTATTAGACTGCTTTGAAAGTACTTCACAACTAAACTTCACTTCGTAACTTATAGCGTGTTCAAAACAAACTGAATTCCTCATGCCTCAGTTTGTGCTGTTTTTATACCCTTAGGTTTCCTCGTTCGCATACTTCTAGGCGTTTCTTCTTCTAGAATTTACTACTTAGTTACCAGCTATAAACTTAATAGCTATAAATTACATATGCCATATGTGCGTGTATATGTGAATAATACTTCCACCGATGATTGCATACTTTTGTGAGTATCTCTCCACTGCGTGCATGTACATACGTGTATACTAGGGTGGTTCTTATTTGTATGGAGAAAATTTTATCATCAGATTTCCAAAGTCTCAACACCTAAATCGATAGTAATATAGCCGAAGATATCACACAAAAAATTTTATCCCCATTGGAGATGGTTTAGGCGTGTCGAAATTGCTCTATGGAGACTCAAAAAATAAAAGTTCTTTTTCTTTTTATCTAATATTCGAAATCAGTACCCTATGGTAGGAAATATCAGATGCAAATTCTGGTCCCGATTGGAAACGCTTAAGGGGTGTCGAAGGGGGGTTGAAGTTCAGACTACCCTATGGAGACTCGCAAAATAAAAGTGATTTTTCTTTTTATCTAATATCCGAAATAGATAGCACTATGGTCGGAGATATCACATACAAAATTTGGTTATGATTGGAAAAGCCTAAGGCGTGTCGCAGGGGGGTAAAAGTTCAGACTACCCTATGGAGACTCGTAAAATTAATGAGAAAGAGAAAAGAGAGGAATGGTCTATATATAGTAACTTATGGGTTTTTTGTCAATATTACAAGCAAATTAATTGCATAAAATAAATTACGTTTTCAAGTGATCAAGAACTGAACTTGATACTTCGTTTCAATATGGTATCGCGACAAAAAATTAAGATTTATTTAGTGGGCCTTATCGAAAACCAAGTTGCCTTCTAATGCGCAAGTGTTACGAGTTTTTTTTTTCTACGATATTAGAAAAATAAAATTAAGTGTTCGCGAGAGTGCATATCCTGTGATAAAATAGACGGAAGTGTTTTGGCAAAAAGCACGCATCCCTCTCAAGCCTAAACATCATAGTGTTGCGAAGTTAGAAACGTTATATATGAGATGGCGTTCGCTTTTTAAAAGCAGTAAACGCCATTCTGCACACCAACAAGCGAAAGAGTCGAGATTTTGCGAAGAATTGGAAAATTTATTTGATATAGCTCACGAAAAAGCATTGAACATGATCAACAACCAAACTGATAAGGAGTTTCTTATCAATCAAAGGAAGAAAGGACGTTTAGGCGCATTTTCAAGAATAAATTGTACCGGAAATAATAAAGAAGTGCTTAAAAAAAGCTGCGTTGTAGTCTCGCCTGGAGGTAATAAACATTCTTTGTTACTTTTTACAATTATCTAATTCCAAATATCGTTTCAATACTGCGTTAGAAGAAGCCGTTGAAGAAAGCGAAAACGAAGATTTTGATCGGGGAAGCAATTGCTCACTAGAAATATCAAGTCGAAATGAACCAAAAAACAAAAGAGGGCAGAAAAGTTTAATTACACCCAAACAAGTATCAGTTCGTGACAGTTGTAAGGTCAGCGATCGAAATGCAGTCAGAATATTAATAGCAGTATCCAAAGCCCTTGTGCGAAAGTAAAAACTCTAACCGTAAACCGGAGTAGTATCCGACGATGTCGTCTACAAAAGCGCCGATACATTATGAAGCAGCTAAAACGATCGTTTGAATCCAAAGCAATTACGTCAGTTACCGTTCACTGGGATGGGAAGTTGCTGCCTGCAACAGAAGGAACAGGGAAGGTAGACAGGCTTCCAATAATTATTTCCTGGGAAGATGGAGAACAACTACTCGGTGTTCCAGCAATTTCGAACGGTGTTGGAAAAGCAAAAGCTTCTGTAGTATACGACTTACCTGTTAGGTGGAAAGTACACGACAAAGTTGAAGCGGTATGTTGTGATACAACGGCGTCGAACATGGGCAGGTTACAGGGAGCTTGTCTTTTCTTGCAACAAAAACTTGGTAAAAGCTTGTTGCATTTGCCGTGTCGTCACCATATATACGAAATAGTGATACGCAGCGCTTTCGAAGCAAAAATACCCTTATCAAAAGGACCTAATGTTGAGCTTTTTAAAACTTTAGAGACGCCTGGTCCAATTTAGACAAACGTAATTTCAAATTTGAAGATGGCTTCGTCAGAATAGCAACACCTAATAAAGAAGAGCTTGTAGATAGCTTCCATCACATTTTAGTATCAAGACAGCCTCATGAAGACTATAAAGAATTTGTAGAACTAGCACATGTTGTTCTTGGTTGTTTTCCAAAGAGCTATACATTTTCAGCACCAGGCGCCTTCCACCACGCTCGGTGGATGGCAAAGGGTATTTATACTCTAAAATTATATATCTTTCGGGATTTATGCATTTTTATACTCAGCTGAGCAGAGCTCACAGAGTATATTAACTTTGTTCGCATAACGGTAATCCGTAACGGCATAAACGAATCGAGATAGATATAGACTTCTTTATATCAAAATGATCTGGGCGAAAAAAAAAATTCATTTAGCCATGTCCGTCCGTACGTCCGTCCGCCCGTCAACAAGATAAATTGAGTAAATTTTGGGGTATCTTGATAAAACTTGGTATATAGGTTGCTGGGCACTCACCTCAGATCGCTATTTAAAATGAACGAAATCGGACTATAACCACGCCCACTTTTTCGATATGGAAAATTTCGTAAAACCGAAAAAGTGCGATAATTCATTACCAAAGACGCCTAAAGCGATGAAATTTGGTAGGCAGATTCAGCTTATGACGCAGAATAGAAAATTATTAAAATTTTGGACAATGGACGTGGCACCGCCCACTTTTAAAAGAAGGTAATTTCAAAGTTGTGCAAGCTGTAATTTGGCAGTCGTTGAAGATATCATGATGAAATTTGGCAGAAAAGTTACTCCTATTACTATATGTGTGCTAAGTAAAATTAGAAAAATCGAATTTCGAACACGCCCACTTTAAAAAAAAATTTTTTAAAGTCAGATTTTAACAAAAAATTTAATATCTTTACAGTATATACATAAGTAAATTATGTCAAAATTCAACTCCAATGAAAAAAATGCCATAATTCTGTACCAAATATGAACAAGTAAGGAAGGCTAAGTTCGGGTGTAACCGAACATTACATACTCAGCTGAAAGCTTTGGAGACAAAATAAGGGAAAATCACCATGAAGGAAAATGAACCTAGGGTAACCCTAGAATGTTTTTGTATGACATGGGTATCAAATGGAAGGTATTAAAGAGCATTTTAAAAAGGAGTGGGCCATAGTTCTATAGGTTGACACCATTTCGAGATATCGCCATAAAGGTGGACCAGGGGTGACGCTAGAATGTGTTTGTACGATATGGGTATCAAATGAAAGGTGTTAATGAGTATTTTAAAAGGGAGTGGGTCTTAGTTCTATAGGTGGACGCCTTTTCGAGATATCGCCATAAAGGTGGACCAGGGGTGACTCTAAAATGTTTTTGTACGATATGGGTATCAAACGAAAAGTGTTAATGATTATTTAAAACGTAGTGGGCCTTAGTCCTATATGAAGGAAAATGAACCTAGGGTAACCCTGGAATGTGTTTGTATGACATGGGTATCAAATGGAAGGTATTAAAGAGCATTTTAAAAAGGAGTGGGCCATAGTTCTATAAGTTTGACACCATTTCGAGATATCGCCATAAAGGTGGACCAGGGGTGACGCTAGAATGTGTTTGTACGATATGGGAATCAAATGAAAGGTGTTAATGAGTATTTTAAAAGGGAGTGGGCCTTAGTTCTATAGGTGGACGCCTTTTTGAGACATCGGCATAAGGGTGGACCAGGGGTGACTCTAGAATATGTTTGTACGATATGGGTATCAAATTAAAGGTATTAATGAGGGTTTTAAAAGGGAGTGGCGCTTAGTTGTATATGTGAAGGCGTTTTCGAGATATCGACCAAATTTGTGGACCAGGGGTTACTTTAAAACATCATATGTCGGGTACCGCTAATTTATTTATATGTGCATTACCACGAACAGTATTCCTGCCAAGATTTCAAGGGCGTTTGATTTCGCCCTGCAGAACTTTTTCATTTTCTTCTACTCAATATGGTAGGTGTCACACCCATTTTACAAAGTTTTTTTTAAGTTATATTTTGCGTCAATAAACCAGTCCAATTACCATGTTTAATTTCTTTTTTCATATTTGATATAGAATTATGGCATTTTTTTTCATTTTTCGTAATTTTTGATATCGAAAAAGTGGGCGTGGTCATAATCAGATTACGACCATTTATTATACCAAGATAAAGTGAGTTCAGATAAGTACGTGAACTAAGTTTAGTAAAGATATATCGATTTTTGATCAAGTTATCGTGTTAACGGCCGAGCGGAAGGACAGACGGACGACTGTGTATAAAAACTGGGCGTGGCTTCAACCGATTTCGCCCATTTTCACACAAAACAGTTAGCGTTATAAAATCTATGATCCTACAAAATTTCGCAAGGATTGGTAAATGTTTTTTCGACTTATGGCATTAAAAGTATTCTAGACGAATTAAATGAAAAAGGGCGGAGCTACGCCCATTTTGAAATTTTCTTTTATTTTTGTATTTTGTTGCACCATATCATTACTGGAGTTGAATGTGAACATAATTTACTTATATACTGTAAAGATATTCAATTTTTTGTTAAAATTTGACTTTTAAAAGAAGTTTTTTTTAAAAGTGGGGGTGTTCGTAATCCGATTTTGCTAATTTTTACTTAGCGCACATATAGTAATAGGGGTAACGTTCTTGCCAAAATTCATCACGATATCTTCAACACCTGCCAAATTACAGCTTGCAAAACTTTGAAATTACCTTCTTTTAAAAGTGGGCGGTGCCACGCCCATTGTCCAAAATTTTACTAGTTTTCTATTCTGCGTCATAAGGTTAACACACCTACCAAGTTTCATCGCTTTAGCTGTCTTTGGTAATGAATTATCTAACTTTTTCGGTTTTTCGAAATATTCGATATCGAAAAAGGGGGCGTGGTTGTAGTCCGATTTCGTTCATTTTAAGTAGCGATCTGAGATGAGCGCCCAGCAACCTATATGCCAAATTTCATCAAGATACCTTAAAATGTACTCAAGTTATCGTGTTAACGGACGGACATGGCTAAATGAATTTCTTTTTTCACCCAGATCATTTTGATATATAGAAGTCTATATCTATCTCGATTAGTTTATGCCGTTGCGGATTACCGTTATGCGAACAAAGTTAATATACTCTGTGAGCTCTGCTCAGCTGAGTATAAAAAGTAAACGGCAAACAAAATGTATCTCTAATAAAATTCCGCGCAATAAGGGGCCCATAACCTTTTAAATAAAACGTATTTAATAGATGAAAGTTTTATTAGACAAAGAAAAAATTCAATAAGATATGCAAAGCCTGCTTATAAATAGTTCAGAGCATTCTTACAATGAATAAATAAACAATTTGTTGGAGTATTTTGTTATACAGTGATAAGGGTACAAAGTAGTAAAAGAATGTAACTGGAATATACAAACTATTTCAACATATTTAATTGCCTATTATTATGTCATTCTATTTAGTTCAATAAGTGACTCATTATTACAAGACTCTTTCCTGACAATGTGTTATAATCTAAGTCTTCAATACATAATCCTTCCAAAGACTTTACTAGACTCTGCGCCACATATGCTTGTCCTTCCTCGAACTCCAAAATATTTTGATGTAACTTCTGCCGGACTATATATAATATTTGTTCCAAATCGGACATCATAGGTCGCTTTCTATTTATGTATGTATTATGTGTTCCAAATATGAACCTAATCGGACCACAAATACGATTTATTTGAATATCTCAATCCTTGCGCCACCTAGTGGCGATTTTTTTTACAGGCCGTTCTCTATTCATGTATGTATTATGTGTTCCAAATATGAACCAAATCGGACCACAAATACAATTTTTTTAAATATTTCGATCCATGCGCAATCTATCGGAGTTCTTTCTTATTATTGCATTGTCATCGGGTTCTGAACTATATTCCAAGTTTCCAGCTTGTAGCTTATGGGGAAGTTACTTTAATTTAAATTACAAAATTCGTTCACAACGGCTGTTCCGCCAGCCGGTCGGCCTGTCAAGTCAAGCTAAATAAAACCGTTTAAAAAGGAGCACGATGCAAATTGGAAGAATAAATTTTTTTTTTATTATTATTTCAGTCACTAATTTTAATTAATTAATAGCTTTATTTTCTGCAAAACACACATTCTTTACTGCATAAAAAAATATATCAAAAATTCTCAAATTTAAGGAATTTGAGACGTATTCACAATTATTTTCTCTAGTTACATAAATTACAGTTTATTCAGTATGATGGAAAACTTACTTGCTTACTTCAACGGACATGACGAAGGGACAATTAAACGGAATAATAACCGACCTAACATCCAAAACCGTCCACATCACAGCGGTATTGAACTTCCAGGTTGAGAACATACTGTAACGAATTTACGGAACTCCGCTTATTTTACTTCTACTAACGTTCGTATCGGTAAACTGTTGAATAAAACACTCCAATATTCTGTATGACAAAAGCCTTTATTAGACTGCTTTGAAAGTACTTCACAATTGAAATTCATTTCGCAACTGATAGCGTGTTCAAAACAAACTGATTGCTGCTTACTCAGCTTTCGCTCCTTTTATACTCTCTGCTGTCTCGTTCGCATACTTCTAGGCGTTTCTTCTTCTAGAATTTACTACTCAGTTACCAGCTATAAATTTAATAGCTATAAACTACATATGCCATTTGCGCGTGCATATGTGAATAATACTTCCACCGATGATTGCATACTTTTGTGAGTATCTCAGATATATTCATGTGTATATGTGAGAACTACTTTGCTGATGATTGCATACTTTTGTGAGTATCTCTCCACTGCGTGCATGTACATATGTGTATACATAATGATTGATTTGTTTAAGTAAATACAAGCGACTGCTTAGTATCGGCTCAGAGAGAATAGTATCCCTTAGCGTTGCTAATATTCGTCACACTGCCCGCCACCTAGATCTGGTCGTCCCGATCAGACAAATCTCTCGATCGAACCGCTGCTAGCCTCTCCAAATGAACCACCCTTTTATTTCGTGGTTTCCCAATGGTTTGTATGCTGTTGATGGTATCACTGATCCTCTTCACAACTTTGTATAAGCCTTCCCAACTGCGCCGAAATTTGGATGGAACACCGTTTCCGCCGGCGAGGGTTGTATAACAGTACCAAAGCTCCCTCCAAGAAACCTTCCGAATTTTTGTTCTCGTCGTACCTGTGTTTCATCTTACTACTCATTACCCTGGTCCGTTCCCTCACACTCTCTTCTTTGGCCAATGAACTACTTCGTAGAGCTTGCGCTTGACGGATTGGCTTTACATAATCAGTATTGTTCCGACGTTTCAAAACAGTAGTATGCCCTGGCTGGAAACCACCCTTGCATTCTTTCGGCGGAATTCTTTCCTTCGTTTTAGTGCGTCCATTTGGGTTTGTCAATGCCAGTGTTTCTCTCGCAGGTATCTTTGATTTTGCTTTGTTTGGCCCATACGTTCCATCAACCTTTATCATTGACTTTCGTGGTCTTTGTCGTGTCTTCTCCACCAGTACTCGATTACTGCTGAACCCTTTCTCCAAACTGAAGTTAAGTGGCACATTCTTGTTCTTATAACGCATAATCCTTCTCTGCATATCGATCCTGATGTCATGGTCAACTAAGAAGTCCACTCCCAATATGACTTAATCAACGCTCTCTGCCACAACGAATTTGTGTAGAACCGCATCATTATTCTTCTGTTGCGTTGCCTTTAAAGCTTCCAAAATTTCGTCTACCCACTCTGGTCTTTCTAGTTCCACACGATGAGCTTTGTATGCTGGTTTACTAAATAGTGAGGCAGTTTCCTTAGTCGATGCATGTGATACCGTTTCTGCAAATGTTGGCTTTGGGTTCGCTTTGTTTCGACGTCCCATATGCTGTTTATAAAGCTCTGAATCTTTACCCTTTCAGTGTATTCCACGGGTGCGTCCGCATTTGCCAAATGAGCCAACTTTAAACATCCGAAGCAAACTCCTGAAATGTCTCATTTGCTTTTTGGTAACGGTTTTGCAACTCAATTTGGTATATGTGTTTTCTATGCTCCCTTCCATAACGTCTCCCGACAGCGGCTATCAATGCTTTATGACTGTTCCGTTCGTACTCTGGAATCGTCTGTAAGATTTCCGCTGCAGGCCCCTTCAATGCCACGAACAGTGCAGCAACTTTATCTTCCGCATTCCAGTTGTTCGCTGCTGAGGTCTTCTCAAACTGTAGCTTAAAGACCTGGAAAGGCACAGAACCGTCAAAAGATGGAGTTTTTACCTTCGTATTACTCGCTGAAGCAGCCGGGCGATTAAGTTGCAACTACTGTATACGACCTCTCACAGCATCCACCTCTGCCTCGAATTTTTCTTCAAACTGCATTATTTTTTCGTCCATCCGTGCTTCGAGTTTTGATGATATACGCGCCTCTTGTGCTTCTAGTTGTACTGCTATACGTGTCTCTTGTTCTTTCAGTTGAGTTGAGGAAATTTGTGTTTCCTGTGCTTCAATCTAATCTGTTATCTGTGTCGACATTTCTGAAATACGCGTTTCTCGTACATCAATCTTGGACGTTATGCGTGTCTCCTGCGATTCCATTTGTGTCCTCTGTTCTACCAGTTGAGATGACACTGTCGATGTTTGAGCAGATATTGCAGCTAAAATCATGTTCAAGTGTGTGCTCGTAACTGTCTGCGATGTTTCATTTTTCTCTTCAATTTTTGTTGTTGTCTCATCCCCATCAGGATGAAAGACATACTCATCCACATTAGTTCCTTCCAACTCCATTGCCTCTCGTAGCCGTGCTTGAAGTTCGATCTTATTGCCGGTTGTATTCAATCCACGGTTGTCCAACTCCTTTTTCAGTTGCTGGATCCTTAAATCACTTAACTTTGCCATGTCCAAGTTGTATTCGAAATCTTCGGAATTTATTCAACAATTCCTCTTCTGGCACCAATTGTAACGAATTTAGGGAACTCCGCTTATTTTACACCTTCTACTAACGTTTGTATCGCTAAACTGTTGAATAAAACACTTCAATATTCTGTATGACAAAATGGTCTTTATTAGACTGCTTTGAAAGTACTTCACAATTTAACTTCACTTCGCAACTGATAGCGTGCTCAAAACAAACTGATTGCTGCTTACTCAGCTTTCGCTCCTTTTATACTCTCTGCTATCTCGTTCGCATATTTATAGGCGTTTCTTCTTCTAGAATTTACTACTTAGTTACCAGCAATAAACTTACTAGCTATAATACATATGCCATATGCGCATGTATATGTCAACAATACTTCCACCGATGATTGCATACTTTTTTGAGTATCTCAGATATATGCATGTGTATATGTGAGAACTACGTTGCTGATGATTGCATACTTTTGTGAGTATCTCTCCGCTGCGTGTATGTACATTGATTTGTTTATGTAAATACAAGTGACTACTTAGTATCGGCTTAAAGATGATAGTATCCCTTAAATAAATAAATGTAAGGCACGATAACTTCCGAAGAGATCTAAGGCTGAGCTTCTCTTCCAATTTGCGTCGTGCTCTTCTTGATTTGCCCTACAAATTGGCCGGACGGGACCTACATGTTTTATGCCGACTCCGAACGGCATCTGCAAGGCAGATGAGTTTTCACTGAAAGCTTTTCATGGCAGAAATACACTCGGAGCGCTTGCCAAACACTGCCGAGGGGCGACCCCGCTTAGAAAAATTTTCTTCTAATTGAAAAACCTTATTTCTAAAATGTTGATGTTGTTTTTCCCGGGGGGCGAACCCAGGGCATACGGTGTGGCAGGCGGGGCATGCTACCATCACACCACGGTGGCCACCTGTATCCCTTAGTGTTGCTAATATTCGTCACAATATGATATCCTTCAAGGGAGGAATGGGAAGAAGACATAGAGTACGCTTACACAGTCACCGATTTTGATCGCCCGATGCCGGTCGTAATCGTCCGATAAAAATAAACACATGTAGATTTCAACCGATCACCGAATTGTTGTCGGTCATTGTCGTTTTGCATTGCCGATAAATTCGCGCGTGTTCAATTTAACGTCCGATAAATTGCGTGCATTTACTGTGAAAAATTAATTATGTGTGGGAGGGACTGAAAAATTGATTAATTATGTGCAAAATAGGCACCCTTTATGGGATAAGCACATAACAGCATAAACGCAAGCGTATTTTTGCAAAAAAGTAAAATATAAGAAAAAAGCTGCCGGCAATAACCCCGGCCGATTTCATCAGCTGATTGCAATTTTTCGGTTTATCGGCGGCTGTGTAAGCTTGCCTCTAGACAATTGCAGGGCATTACAATCTACACCGACGGCTCGAAAATGGAAAAGGGAACCGGAGCTGGGACGTACTCAACACATCTACAGTTAAGCCAACCATTCCGACTTCCTGGCGTATGCAGTGTATTCCAGGCCGACGTCTAGGTCATAGACAGATCAGCAAAGCTGTTTCAAGATAGTATGGTCTCCGACTCCGACGTAACAATCTTTATTGACAGCCAAGCAGCCTTAAGAACATGATAAAATCGGATATCGTGCGTAGGAGTCGAGCCTCGCTATAAGTCATCTCAAAGTCTCCCTTTGCTGTGTCCCAGGGCACAGCCGTATTGAAGGGAATGAACTCGCAGATGAGATGGCTAGGAAAGGTTCCGATTTGGACAAAAGTGAAGTGGACAACTCCGTCTGACCACCGCTGAGTTAACTCCTGGGAAGAATAGAGGGATATGAGAACAGGGCAACGGATTTGCTATTGATTGCGAAGTCTCAAAGTTCTTATGTTCATGTTTGGATAGGAAGGACACCAGAACAAATCCGCGGTGTGGGTACCTACGGGTGTCACCACAGGTCATTGTGCTATCGCACTAATGCGCCGACGGTGGCGAATACCAAAAAGCTCCCTCTGCAGAAATTGTCAGGATGAGGAGAAAGAGGAGCCGATCTACAACTTTCTCTGCCGATGGCCGGGGCTTCAAAGAAGAAGGCTTAGATTTCTGGGCTCACGGTTGATCGACAGCCTGGAAGAGGTTGGGAGGCGGACATCTCGCTCCTTTTTGGGTTGTATAGGGAAATCAAGTGGTTCGTTGAGGACCACTAAGAATTAATGGGGTTAAACGAATGTGACGCTACCCTACGCTTACTGAGGGCACTCACAATGGACTAAAATTTCTCCGAGTGGAAGTGTGGGTAATATCCACGTACGCACTCTTAACCTAACCCTTACCTAACCTTCTGCTCCAAAATTGGCCCATGATGGAGCAAACTCATCAGGAAATTTTGTCTATCCAAAAACGGATCAAAGATCTCTGAACAGGAACGGCTTTAACAATAGAGCTCCACCCAAAAAGCCTCTTATTTCTGAAAAAAAAAAAAAACATAAATTTCGCATTGAGTTCAAAAAAGGGGATGGATTTTTGGCAAAAGTGTTATTTACCGATTATTCAAAGTTCAATATTTTCGGTAGCGATGGAAGAACAAAAGTGTGAAGCAAGCAAAATACTTCACTCGATCCGAAGAATTTGGTATTAGCTGTAAAGCATGGTGGCGGCTGTGTTATGGTTTGGGGAGCTTTCTGCCGTTGTTAGAATTACATTTATTCAGGGTAATATGGATCTTTTTTGATACAAGTCTTTATTAGAAGATAATTCGAGATCGGTATATGAATTGGAGCTCGGTTCAGGTTAGATCTATCAGAAGTATGACATAGCACATACCCATTGTTAGAGATTGGCTGCTTGGATTATGGCCAAGGAAATTAAACACACTACCCAAAGCTCAAATTTAAATATATTTGAGCATGGCCGGGAAATTCAACAACGGCAAATTACAAAAAACCAGGTTTCTACATAGTGGTGCTGTCCGCAAAGAACGCATCGTAGAAGTTTGGATCAGTATAATGCCTGCAGAGTTAACAAATTTAGTAGCCTCAATGCCACGACGGCTTCAAAGTGGTCTTGATGCAAAATGTGGAACGAATAAATACTCAGAAACAATATTATTTAGAGTTAAGTAAAGTTGTTCATACTCAAACAGATTATTTGTGTACTGTATGTAAGTCGACTCTTGTGATTTGCAAACACTCCGAGTGTATTTTTGGCCTTAAATCTCTTCAGAGGTTATCGCCTTGTATTTTGATTTATTTATTTATGTAGACTTTTGTCAACGTTGTTTTAACGTTTATTTCACATAATTTTGCTGTTTAATATTGATAGTAGGACTTTTTTTATTATGATAAGTAAAAGGTTTAAAATAAAACTGTTGAAGCAAATCTTTCGGATAAGTTATTCGCCTTTCAATCCAGTGGAAATAGGAGGTGTATGTACACTTTTGTCTGTCACTGTGTATATCTACTGTATTTTATATTTTTCTTTCATACTATTTCGTTAACAGTTTTTTTTATACTTAGCTTGCTTTGCACACAGAGTATATTAACTTTGATTGGATAACGATTGGTTGTACAGGTATAAAGGAATCGAGATATGTAGATATAGACTTCCATATATCAAAATCATCAGTGTCGAAAAAAAATTTGATTGAGCGATGTCCGTCCGTCCGTCTGCCCGTTAACACGATAACTTTAGTAAATATTGAGATATCTTCACCAAATTTGGTACACGAGTTTATCTGGACCCAGAATAGATTGGTATTGAAAATGAGCGAAATCGGATTATAACCACGCCCACTTTTTATATATATGGGGAAATCCCCAAACTTTGGTTTTTTTGGTATCACGCAAATATCTTTTTGTTAGGAACATTGAGGGGTAAATTGGAGCTATAGTGCATCGCCGTTACTCGTCTTACATAATGCCTCAAAAAGATATAGTCAAAAGATCGAGCAAAATATATATAAATTGAGGTCGCAATGTTAAATATGCATTTATTTCAACACTTCTGTACCGATTATATCGAAATTTAAAAAAAAAAATATGGAGACATATGCAGCTGTTAGATATGTAAAATTTTGTTGATACTCGAAACCCGGTTTTAGAGATATCGGAAAAAATATGAAACCGGGTAACCGTCGAATATTTCATACCCGCTTGTTAATTTTTTCTCGACACCACAGTAGTATACCATCAATAGCCTCATCTTGGAATATTCGCTCAAGGAAAATTATTGATGTTTGTACATGGGGCAAATATACGAAATTTTCGCCAAAAATTGGCAATCGTCAAAAAGTGTGTAAAACCCGAGTATCCAAAAAAGTAAAAGTTTTTGGGATTTTCCCATATAACCTTTTGGAAAACACAAAAAGCCTGATTATTTAGTAAATAATAAACCTGGAATGTTTAAATTTGACGTATGGACTGATATTGAGACTCTTGATAAAAGGTTGAAAAAAAATTTTAAAATGGGCGTGGCACCGCCCACTTGTGATAAAATCAATTTTACAAATATTATTAATCATAAATCAAAAATCGTTAAACCTATCGTAAGAAAATTCGGCAGAGAGGTTGGCTTAACCATAAGGAATGCTTTGAAGAAAAATTTTACGAAATCGGTTAAGGACCACGCCCACTTTTATATAAAAGATTTTTAGAAAGGTCGTGGACGAATAAAATAAGCTATATCTTTGCAAAAAAGAGCTTTATATCAATGTTATTTCATTTCCCAAGTGGATTTATAACAATAAATAGGAAAAACTTCAAATTTTTTAAAATGGGTGTGGCACCGCCCCTTTTATGACTAAGCAATTTTCTATGTTTCGGGAGACTTAACTCGAAGAAAAATTAACATATCGTAATGAAATTGTGTACACAGTTTTTCCTTATAGCAGAAAATATTTCTGGTAAAAATGGACAGGATCGGTTAAAGACCACGGAAACTTAGATATAAAACAAGTTTAAAAGGGTCGTAGACTAGAATAATAAGCTATAACTTAGTAAAAAATAGTTTTGAATCAATGATATTTCACTCATCAAGTTTTATTGTAAAAGGAAATGGGGAGACATTTTTTTTAAATGGACGGTGCCACGTGTTATGTAGAATTAGGTTTCTAATAGTATTTTTGAGAGAAAATATGGATTTTCCGCTTAGCTATGATGTAGTTATCCATATATTTATTTGACACGTTTCCGAGAGGGTCGTAAAGCGGGTATCCTTATGAAGCTCCCTAAGTAGGTTGGTCCAATCATTATCGTGCAGCGAATCGCACAAGTTACGAACCAGGGCAGAACTAACTCATTAGGAGACAGTATTAGTTCTAAATCTGTTCCCTTGTAGTGCTTACAATTAACACTTTTACCATTATGATATTCTACGAATTACAATTTTTTATTTTTTTTTTTTATTAAATTTTATTTTATTTAATTTTATTTTAATTAATTTTATTCAATTTTTTTTTATTTTACTTTATTTTGACAATTTTTGTTGTTATATCGGCCTACCGATTTGTAAGATCGCGGGTTCGAGTCGAGCTCAAGGCTTAACAATAATTATTTTATCATTATTATTGTAATGATAATTATACTCAGTTGAGAAGAGCTCACAGAGTATATTAACTTTGATTGGATAACGGTTGGTTGTACAGGTATAAAGGAATCGAGATAGATATAGACTTCCATATATCAAAATCATCAGTATCGAAAAAAAAAATTGATTGAGCCATGTCCGTACGTCCGTCCGCCCATTAACACGATAACTTGAGTAAATTTTGAGGTATCTTGATGAAATTTGATATGTAGGTTCCTGGGAGCTCATCTCAGATCGCTATTTAAAATGAACGATATCGGAATATAACCACGCCCACTTTTTCGATATCGAAAATTTCGAAAAATTGAAAAAGTGCGATAATTCATTACCAAATACGGATAAAGCGATGAAACTTGGTAGGTGAGTTGAAATTATCACGCAGAATAGAAAACTGGTAAAATTTTGGACAATGGGCGTGGCACCGCCCACTTTTAAAAGAAGGTAATTTAGAAGTTTTGCAAGCTGTAATTTGGCAGTCGTTGAAGATATCATGATGACATTTGGCAGGAACGTTACTCTTATTACTATATATATGCTTAATAAAAATTAGCAAAATCGGAGAACGACCACGCCCACTTTTAAAAAAAATTTTTTTTTAAAGTCAAATTTTAAAATAAAAGTTAATATCTTTACAGTATATAAGTAAATTATGTCAACATTCAACTCCAGTAAAGATATGGTGCAACAAAATACAAAAATAAAAGAAATTTTCAAAATGGGCGTGCTCCGCCCTTTTTCACTTAATTTGTTTAGGATACTTTTAATGCCATATGTCGAACAAAACATTACCTATCCTTGTGAAATTTGGTAGAGGCTTAGATTCTAGGACGATAACTGTTTTCTGTGAAAAAGGGCGAACTCGGTTGAAGCCACGCCCAGTTTTTATACACAGTCGACCGTCTGTCCTTCCGCTCGGCCGTTAACACGATAACTTGAGCAAATATTGATATATCTTTACCAAAGTCAGTTCACGTGCTTATCTGAACCCATTTTATATTGGTGTAAAAAATGGCCGAAATCCGACTATGACCACGCCCACTTTTTCGATATCGAAAATTACTAAAAATGAAAAAAATGCCATAATAATATACCAAATACGAAAAAAGGGATGAAACATGATAATTGGATGGGTCTATTGACGTAAATATAACTTTAGAAAAAAACTTTGTAAAATGGGTGTGACACCTACCATATTAAGTAGAAGAAAATGAAAAAGTTTTTCAGGGCGAAATCAAAAGCCCTTGGAATCTTGGCAGGAATACTGTTCGTGGTAATACATATATAAATAAATTAGCGGTACCCGACAGATGATGTTCTGGGTCACCCTGGTCCACATTTTGGTCGATATCTCGAAAACGCCTTCACATATACAACTACCACCACTCCATTTTAAAATACTCATTAACAGCTTTCATTTGATACCCATATCGTACAAAAGCATTCTAGAGTCACCCCTGGTCCACCTTTATGGCGATATTCCGAAAAGGCGTCCACCCATAGAACTAAGGTCCATTCCCTTATAAAATACTTACTAACACCTTTCGTTTGATACCCATATTGTACAAAAGCATTCTAGAGTCACCTCTGGCCCACCTTTATGGCAATATCTCGAAAAGGCGTCTACCTATAGAACTAAGGCCCACGCCCTTTTAAAATACTCATTAACACCTTTCATTTGATACCCATATTGTACAAACGCATTCTAGAGTCACCCCTGGTCCACCTTTATGGCGATATCTCGAAAAGGCGTCTACCTATTGAAGTAAGGGCCACGGCCTTTTAAAATACTCATTAACACCTTTCATTTGATACCCATATCGTACAAACAATTTCTAAAGTCACCTGTGGCCCACCTTTATGGCGATATCCCTAAATGGCGTCCACCTATAGAACCATGGCCCTCTTAAAATACTCTTTAATACCATCTATTTGATACACATGTCATACAAACACATTCCAGGGTTACCCTAGGTTTATTTTCCTACATGGTGATTTTCCCTTACTTTGTCTCCATAGCTCTCAACTGAGTATGTAATGTTCGGTTACACCCGAACTTAGCCTTCCTTGCTTGTTTCAATTAAATACCTACTACACTTAAACCAAGTTGAATAAGCTAGACATTTTTATTGAAGAACTTTAGCTTGAAGTTGAAATATTTCTAGATATGCCAACTAATCAAAAAATTGAGCTCCACCTGTTGTTTTATTTAAATACCGACGTGGTTCAAATCGAACTCAAGGCCCTGACATCATTATTTATTTTTTCTATTCTAATAAACAAATTGTTTCAATTAAGAGAAAATACATCATAATATTTGTACCTAATGACAAACAAGGAATAGGTTGGACGTCTAATGCCTGGTTTTTCAGTGTGCGAGTTTATACTTTGTTTGATAACATAAAATTTTGCTGCTCATCTCAGCTTAAGCGGCCGAAGTGGCAGGGATAAACTCTAGTCAACTTTAACTAGAGTTTAAACTCGCACTGAAAAATCCGGCCTAAGTCATTAAAAGTTTTGTGAAGAGCTTAACTAAAAGGAGATATATAGGAAAATATAGGATTTTTCTTTTAAATGCTCTACCATATATTGATTGATAATGAAGTAACAAGTCATAAATATATTGCCAAATTTGCTGCTTCAAGCAATTTAAAACAAAAAAAAAAACCATGTTATAATTCTGCAAAATTGCGAAGTGATACTAACGTCTTCTGATTTGGTGTTTTTTTTATTCTTTTTAAATTTTCTTTTTTTTATAACTATATTGATTTTCTATTATGCCTTTTGTTTAAAAACTATCTTACTATCAAATTTCGTTAGGATTGTTCTATTTATGGCATAAGTAGTTTTGTGGAGTGATTGCATATTAAAAAAAATATAGTTTCTTAGTAGCTGTTTTTTTTTTTGTTGTTTTTTAATGAACGTTGTGGCAGCGCGCTGTCCTCGTGTGGCCCAATGAAACCAGAGTAGACCTCTTTACGCGATTCATTTACACGTATCCCCCGATTTACACGGTACTTGTTTTACACGATTTCGCTTTTACACGGTTCATAAATCAGCAAAATTTGAAAAACTCCGAAGATTCACAAATCATTAAAAATCTTTTTGAGTCCCCTTGGCAACACTGATTGCAATATTGAGGGATTCCCCTTATTGTGAATATGTATGTACATAACCAAACGCAGAGTATGTAGTTCATGTGGAAGGAAAATCGTTTGATGAAAATTTGAACAAAAAGCCATAACTTTTACTATTATTGCGAGTTTTTTTGGTTTGAACTGGTAAGTTATCGATTGAATTACCTTTTCGTGAACCTTCATGAGTACATATGTGATTTGTGTTACTTTTTCAAGTTTCTAAAATGCCAAAAACTTCGAAGAAAACTACGGAAATTAGTTATTTTTGGTCAAAGAATACTTAGTTTTAAGTTTTTTAAGATGTTTTAGTTTTGTTTTATTTAAATAAATGACTGAATTGGGTACTTTTTTCGCTTTACACGGTTTTTGTATAGGAAAACGAAGATTTCACTTTACACGGTTTTGTCTGGAACCTATCTTCCGTGTAAATCGGGGGATAGGTGTATTTTAATATACGTTTTTTTTTTTGTTTTGCGAGTCTTTGATGGGCAACGATTTGTCAAGCGTCGAGATTTAAACTGCTCAGCCATAGAAGTTCCATCATCAGCTGAGCGTAATACTAAAGTTAATAAGTCAGAAACAAACATATTAGACATTAATTATTAAGAGAGCGGAGAACAGTCCTTTTCATAAAAAAAAGAGAGTTATAATCTTGGCACAGACACCGGAAAGGTTCGTTTAGTTCGAAATAAATTCTCCATTATATTAGAAGAAGAGGTTTGAAGTGTCTCGTAGGTCGAGAGGGAAAACAAAAGTTGACTTCGTTCAGAAGGCTTGAAATCCATCTGTTTAGTAGTTTTATCATACATATTACACCAAGCATTTCCCTTCGACTAGCAAAAGTTGCAAGATTGATAAGCTTTAATCTATTAGTATAAGGGTGGAAGATTATATAAAGAGTCCCATTGAAAATTCCCTAAGGCAGATAGTAAAAATTGATTTTTTATTTTTTTTATTTGAGCCTGTCTGTATGGACTTGTTACATTATATCACTACTGACGTGAAATATCAGTGCTACGCCCATTTTTCAAATTTCTATTTCTCGTCATAAAGACAACTCACATGTAAAGTCCCGTTACTTTATCCGTCTTTGGTAAAGAATTATTGCATTTTTCGAAAATTTTGGTTATCGTAAAAGAGGTGGTTATCATTCTATTCTGAGTACAGATAAGTTAGTATACTCATTTCGTGATGATATCGCAAATTTTACTCAAGACAGACATGGCTCATTCAAATTTTTTTTGCGATGCCAACAATTTTATTACAGAAAAATCCCAATCTATCTGGATTCTTTTCAGCCATTACGTCATCCAACCAAAGTTCTAGTGTGCGCAAGTACACGCTCGGTTTAGTCATAAGCCGGTCATCTATAATGTCTTCCTTAGCCTCAGCTCTTGAACAGTGTTCGCATTCGAAACTACATGGTCTTTGTGACATTGTATCAGCATTTCCATGGGCACTACTTTTCGATGCTCAATGGAAAAGTCATAGCTTTGTAGTCGCTCGATGCACCGTGCCAATTGACCTTCTCGATTACGGAACTGCAGAAGCCAATTCAACGCTGCGTGATCTGTCCTGACGCGGAATCGCTGCCCGTAGAGGTATTTGTGAAAACGTTTATTGCACTCTACCAATGCCAACAGCCCTCTCCGTGTACCGCAAGAGTTCCTCTCTGGTTTTTCAATTGATCGGCTGTAATATGCTCCTGTCCATCGACCAGTTGTGATAAACGCCTGTAATCAGATATGCCAACATTGAGGCAGTGCACAAACGCTCTTTCAATGTTTGAAAATCCACTTCTTGTTCCTTCTTCCATTCAAAAGCTTTATTTTTTCTTGTAAGCTGGTGGAGGCTATGGACTACGCTGGCAAAGTTTGGTACAAAGCGGCGGTAATATGGGCACAGCCCAAGGAAACTTCTCAATTCATGCAGGTTCTGTCTTGGCCAATCCTTTACAGCTTCTATCTTTTCACTCGCAGTGCAGATGCCCTCTGTCGTTCTTTGTGACCCAGTAACTTACTTCCTTTTTAAACAGAGAACACGAAGTTTCAGACCAGCACGAGCTATTCTTTGGAAACCCTCCTCCAAGTTCTTCAGATGTTCTTCTTCTTTCCCAATACGATGATGCCGTTTAGGTACACTAAGCATGTTTTCCAATGTAGTCCTTTCAGTACCTGATCCATGAGTCTTGAAAAGCAGCTCTTCAAGTCCAGTGTGGAAAACCATTTCGTACCAGATAGCGAGTCCAGAGTATCGTCAATTCTTGGCAATAGGTAGCTATCCTGTTTCGTAGCGTCGTTCAACTTGCGGTAGTCCACGCAAAACCTCATATTTCCGTCCGTCTTCTTCACAAGTACCACTGGTGAGCTCCATGGACTAGCTGATGGTCCGATGACGCCGCTGTCGCTCATTTCTTGTATTATTTGACTCACAACTTCCCGCTTCGCCAGTGCAACACTACGAGAAGCTTTATTTTTTCTTGTAAGCTCATGGAGGGTATGCGCTACGCTGGAAAAGTTTGGTACAAATCGCCGGTAATATGTGCACAGCCCAAGGAAACTTCTTAATTCATGCAAGATCTTGGTCTTGGCCAATCCTTTACTGCGTATATCTTTTCATTCGCTGTACGGATACCTTCTGTCGTTACCTTGTGACCCAAATAATTTACTTCCTTTTTAAACAGCGCACACTTTTTGGGACTTAGCTTCAGACCAGCGCCAGCTATTCTCTGGAAAACTTCTTTAAAGTTTTTAAGATGTTCATCGAAGTTCTTGCCCAATACGATGATTTCGTCCAGGTATACCAAGCATGTTTTCCAATGCAGTTCTTTCAATACCTGATCCATGAGTCTCTCAAAAGTAGTTGGTGCATTACAAAGTCCAAAGGGCATTACTGTAAATTGCCAAAGACCATCACCGACGCTGAAGGCTGTTTTTTCTTTGTCTTCCTTCTTCACTTCCACTTGCCAGTAGCCACTTTTCAAGTCCAGTGTGGAAAACCCTTTCGTACCAGAGAGCGAGTCCAGAGTGTTGTCAATTCTTCGCAATGGGTAGCTATCCTTTTTCGTGACGTCGTCCAACTTGCGGTAGTCCACGCAAAACCTTATTTTCCCATCCTTCTTTTTCACAAGTACCACAGGTGAGCTCCATGGACTAGCTGATGGTTCGATGACCCCCCTGTCGCTCATTTCTTCACTTCCCGTTTTGCCAGTGGAACACTACGAGGAGCTTGGCGTATCGGCCTCGCATCTCCAGGGCCAATTTGATGTTTCACAACGTTGGTGCGGCCTGGTTTGGAACCATCCTGGTAAAAATATGTTTGCGTACTTCAGAAGCAGTTGTTTTGCCTTACTCTGATAGTCTTCCTCTAGTCCCTCCGTCCATGCCATGATGTCATCTGAAAGATCAATCTTGTTAGTTGAAACGTTTTCCTGGAGCTGTTCACAATTGATTACTTCTTCAGCCTCTTGGCATCTTTGCAATATAGTTCGTCTGGTCAGTACTTCAGAAGCAGTTGTTTTGCCTTACTCTGATAGTCTTCCTCTAGTCCCTCCGTCCATGCCATGATGTCATGTGAAAGATCAATCTTGTTAGTTGAAACGTTTTCCTGGAGCTTGTAGTATAATTGACTGGTTCACTTGACTTCGGGTTTATGACTGTTTTATTAAAGTTCTTTCCAATTACATAACCATGTACAGAGGTGTATTTTAAAGTACTTAAAACTAAACATTATATCATAACATCTCCCCTTCTTAGTATTGCTTAGATTTATCAAGCTTATATAAATGTATGTTTCAAATCTTTTTATGAAATGTTTATAAAAATACAGTGTATACTTATTTAATAAAATTAATTTCAATTTTTGTATTCAAGTCTATTAGGGGGCATAATTTTCCTACCACTTCTTGATCTCAATGCGTTATTTACATTTTCTGTTTCAGTATTATTCTCACTATTGTTTTCGGTACTTTTCTCTTTACCTTTCTCTTCTGTTTCACACATCATTTCATTAGAGTCTTCTTTCTTTTCTTCTCCTGCGTTTTCATTTACTTCTCTTGGGATCAAGATATGTTGCCTATTTCTTCTATAGGTAGAGCCATGCCCATCCTCTATAATATAGGATCTAGGTTCCTTAAAATTTTCAATAAATGTTGCTGGAAGCTACAGAGAGTTAGGGTTTTTCTTGAAATATATATTTTTACCTACTTCAATTGGTTTGAGACGTTTTGAATTTCTACTATATAGTTCTGCTGATTTTTTATTTTTCTTTATTATAGACTTTTGGTAGTTATCAGCATTTGAAATTTTTGACTCTAGATTTTTTGAAACCGACGGCACTTTTATCCTTAGCTTCCTAGACATTAAGAGTTCAGCTGGACTATGAGCATTATTTTTTGGAGCTGTACGATAATGAAGCAAAGCTGTTTAGTAATCAACACCTAATTCTTGACATTTTTTGAAACTATTTTTTATTGTTTGTATTGATCTTTCCGCAAGACCGTTGGATCTAGGCATATAGGGACTTAAGATATGATGTTCAATGCACCACTCCTTGCAAAATTTTGCAAAATCGTTCGAACTGAATGGGGGACCATTATCGGAAATCATAATGGCAGGAATTCCATGCCTCGCAAATATACTTTTTAGCTTTGTAACTACTAGCGTATTAGTGCATCCCGAACTGATCCACTCTATTTCAATGTATTTCGAATAATAATCGACTACCAAAAGAAAGTACTTTTTATTAAATTCAAATAAATCAATTCCTACTTTGTACCACGGGATTGAATAGACGTCATGACTAAGCAAATTTTCTTTTGGGTTTGCGTTTCTGTATTTGATACAAGTTTCACAACTTGAAACGACATTGTATATATCATTATTGATATTTGGCCAGAATACTGTATCTTTTGCTAGATTTTGACAACTTTGAATGCCAGTGTGACCTTCATGTAAACGTTTTAATATTTTAGACCTAAGGGTTTTTGGAATTAGAATTCTCCTGTTTTTCAATATAAGCCCATCTATTAAATTAATTTCGTCTTTCATATTGAAATATGGCGCAACGATCTGATCACATGACTTTTTATTTTCAGGCCATCCCTCCTTTATATAGTTAATAAGTTTCTGAAACACTGTATCTTTCATTGTTTCTGTTCGAATTTCATTCAACTCACTTTCTGAAAGGGCAATTTGAGATATAACAGAATGACAGTGTAAGTCTGCGTCTTTCTCAATGTCGACTAAAGGCTTATATTTCAGAGGTGCTCTCGATAGGGCATCTGCAATGTGCATTTCTTTGCCAGGTTTATAGTTAACTGTTAAGTTATACGCCAGTAACCTCAACATAAACCTTTGAAGACGAGGGGGAACTTTGTGCAGTGGCTTATTAAAAAGTGATATCAGTGGTTTATGATCCGTTTCGACTACAACATTATGACCGTATATATATAATGGAAACGCGTGCATCCAAACAGTATGGCAAATAGCTCTTTTTCAGTTTGGGCATACTTTGTCTGACAGTCCGTTAAGGAGGCTGAAGCATAAGCTATTGGATGGTTGTCATCCATAATAACTGCACCCATAGCAAACTTTGATGCATAGGTAGACAAAACTAGTTGTTTGTTCGGATTATAGTACGTTAAAACAGGCGCGTCGGATATTGCTTTTTTCAAATTATTAAACTCCTCTTCATGAATTTTATACCAATGCCACGACGTTTATTTTTTCAAAAGGTCTCTTAAATGTTTGTTTTTGGCAGATAAATTATCTATAAAGGAACCTAAGTAGTTTACCATTCCCAAAAAGCATTGGAGCTCTTTAACATTGGTTGGAACTGAAAATTCACTGATAGATTTAATTTTATTTTCGTCTGGTCGTACACCTGTTTCACAAAAAATATGTCCGATGAATTTCACTTCACTTTTTAATATATTTGACTTGGCTTTATTGAAGCGAATACCTACTCTTTTAGCCCTGTCTAGTACTTTTTCCAAAATTGCATTATGCTGTTCTACACTTGGCGCATGGATTAGAAAATCGTCCATGTATATAATAAGGCCTTTTATATCACTAAATATACGTATCATTTCTGCGTGAAAAATCTCTGGTGCGGCGTTTATGCCAAATGGCAAACGTAAAAATCTATATCGACCAAACGGTGTACTAAATGTGCATAGCTTAGATGATTCCTCATCTAAAGGTATCATCCAGAATCCCGAATTAGCATCCAACGTACTAAAAAATTTCGATTCACTCATTTGCGACTTACATTCATCTAAGGTTGGAAAATAAAAACGTGGCCTTATTATAATTTTGTTAAGATTACGAGGATCCAAACAAAGTCTCAAAGTTCCATTGGATTTTGTAACCAAAACTATGGAATTAACCCACTGTGTTGGCTCTTGAACTTCAGCAATAACATTTAACATTTTCATACGCTCTAATTCTCTCTTTAATGGTTCTGACAAACTAAAAGGTATGCGACGTGGCGGTTCTACAATAGGCTGACTATTTTCTTTTAATTCAAGATGACACTTATTTTTCAGCTGACCTAAACCTTTGAACACATCTAAGTAGTTTTTCAAAATATCTTTGCATTTAATTGACTCAATTGACTTCACTATTTGTACCAAATTCATTTTCACTGCCAAATCTAAACCTATAACACTTCTGCAGCTCATATCTAAAATGTAAAAACTCGCACAATATGTTACCTTGCTATGTTGCAATTTAAGATTGACACTCCCTAGCACTGGTAGTTTCTCACCAATAAATGTAACAATATTATTTAATGAATTCTTATTAATCTTAATTATATTCAACATTTTAAGTATTTTTACCGACATCAGATTTGCCTGCGAGCCCGTGTCAACTTGACAGTTGATTTTGTGGCCATTTACATCCACATTTACGTTCCATTCCTTTATTACTCCTTCTGTGTTTGTTTTCTGCAGTAGCCTAATGAACAGATCATTGCTGAGTTCATTTTCTTCATACCCACTTCGTTCTTCTTTGACAGTTTTTATGCATTTTTTCTTTTCTTTTTGTTCTATGTGTTTGTTGTTGTTGCACATTTTCGCAAAATGATTTGGCTTCTTGCATAGATGACACGTGATACCCTCTGCTGGACATTTGAAACGATGAATTTGACCGCATTTTTTGCACCGGTTACGTGATGTTTGCTTATTTTGCTGCTGCGACGTCTCTGCCGGCTTTTTGAATTGCTGCCTTCGGCTTTTTATTGCTGCTATCATTTAGTCACTAGAAGTTGTTGTTGTTGTTGTTTGGGTTGCTTCTGCATTTTCCCGCGCTATTTCCATGCTTCTGGCAATTTCGAAAGCTTTTTGCCATTTGATTTCACCTTCACTCAAAAGGCGCTCCTTAATCTTTTTGTAGTTTGGTGATAATCCGCAAATAAAAATATCTTTTACAAGGCCCTCCCGCAAATTACCAAACTCACATGTCACGCTTAAATTGTGTAAAGCTGTGGCATACTGACTTCAAGACTCATTAGCTGTTTGCCGTCTGATAAAGAAATTATGACGTTCAATTGCTACGTTGGTTTCGGGCGAATTAATGGTGACTTATAACCATAAAGCCATAACCAGATAAGTCAGCTGATCGAACCTACCTTATGGAAAGGAATGTAATCGATTAATGGTGCCATACCATAACGCTAACGCCATAGCCAATCAATTGGTTTTTGGTTTCTCGCCATATCCATAACCTAAAAATATTTGAGTTGGTGAATTTAATACCTTTTTTTAGATTTTCTTCATTGTTTTGGATACGTTATGACTAAGATACTTATTTTTTTGTGGAATATGTTTGTAATTGTTTGCGCTTTCATCATTTTTATGAAATTTTCACGATTTTTATGTTAAGGCACCATTAATCGATCACATTGAGATGGTTATGGATATGGGTATGGCTACGACTATGGCGTTAGGGTTAAGGAAGTTTAATTTGGCTTTAAAGTAATTATGAAACAATTGCCACAGGTCTTTGTATTTTACGCTCTCTATATCAACATTGGATGAATTAAAAATTTCAAAGCTTTCTGTGCCCATGTGGTGTAGCAAAATTGCAACTTTTCGTCTGTCGGACTGTTCTTCTAAATTTGCTGCCAAGAGGAAGACTTTGAATTGATTGCTCCAATTTTTCCACTCTAGCGACAAATTCATGGCTTTAGTGTTTAATGGTGGCAAATTTGCTGCCATTGAGATCAATTGATTTTCCTTCATTTTATTTTTAGTCATTTTTTATTTTTTCACTTTTCACCTGACACCATGTAGTATAATTGACTGGTTCACTTGACTTCGGGTTTATGACTGTTTTATTAAAGTTCTTTCGAATTACATAACCATGTACAGAGGTGTATTTTAAAGTACTTAAAACTAAACATTATATCATAACAGAGCTGTTCACAATTTATTACTTCTTCAGCCTCTTGGCATCTTTGCAATATAGTTCCTCTGGTCAGTTTGAGTGGTGACTTGAACTCATTAAGTACTCTTACCGGAATACGTCCATCTTGTTTTGTCATAGCCAGGGTTTTTCCTACAAGTATGTTCAGTGCTGATTTGTTTGCTGCTTGGACAACCTACAATTTGTTTGTACCACAATCTCCATCAACCTTTGCCCAGATGACTGCTTCGGATTTTGGTGGTATTTGCTGACTCTCTTCCACCAGCACTCGTTGACTGCTGTAGCCTCTCTCGTAGCCGAAAATAAGTGGCACATCCATGTTCTTATATCGCATCGTCTTGCTTTGCATATCGATCTTGATGCCCTGGTCGATTAAGAAGTCCACTCCAATTATGATTTCATCAACAATCTCTGCCACTATAAAATTGCGTAGTACCGTAACGTTCGCAATTGCTACTTCACATGCTACTTCTCCAATTACTTGTGTGTCCTCTCCCGTGGCTGTACGTAATCTTGCTCCAATCAATGGTCTTATCTTCTTGTTGACTAAATCTGATCGAATGATGGAATGAGATGCACCCGTATCTACAGTCAGTAAGCGTTCCTTTCCATCCACATGTCCTCCGACAGTAAGATTGCTTGATCTTCTTAAAATTTGCGAGATAGATATTATGGGGCATTTAATTGAGAGGGCCAGCTGTCGCCCCTTGCGGCTGACTTGCTTTAGTTTAACGACTGAGTGGACTTGGAGATTTGCTCATCTCCTTCAGCTCTGCATTTACGGCCACCCACATTATTGGAACTATTAGGACCTGTGCGACAATGACGTGCAATGTGACCCGGGTTGACGCACTTAAAACATTTCATAACTCTAGCATTTTTCTGTTGTGATCCCTTCAGTGCTTCCAAAATTGTGTCTACCCAATCTCGCCTTTCTACTTCTACACGATGGGCTTTGTACGCTGGCTTACTCAAAAGTGAGGCTGTTTCCTGAGTCAGTGCATATGATACGGTTTCAGCAAATGTTGATTTTGGATTCGCATATGTAGCTCGTTTCGTTTCGACATCCCGTATTCCATTTAAAAGGCTCTGTATTTTAACGTTGTGAAATTTTTGCATCCTGCTCTTCCAGTTTCGCAAAGAGCTGCGATGATACCTGTTCCGAAATTTTTGTCGACATTCCAGATATACGTGCCTCTTGCGCTTCCAGTTGGGATGACATATATTCAATTCACTCAGCTTGGTCATGTCCTTGGTGTTCTCTGCAACACTGGAATTCATTCAACAATTCCTCTTCTGACACCAATTGTAACGAATTTTGGGAAATTCCGCTCATTTGAAACCTGCTAACGTTCGAATCGCTGAACTTTCGAATAAATAACTCCAATATTCTGCATTGTAAAATGGGCTTTATTAGACTACTTTCGGAGTAGTACAATTATACTGCACTTCGCAACTAATAGCGTGTTTAAATCAAACTGATAACTGATTACTCAGCTTGCGCTGCTTTTATACTCTCCGTTGCTTCATCCGCATATTTCTCCAAAGGCCTAGACGTTTCGCCTTCTAGAACTCTTGTAGCTCATGCTTGGTTACCAGCTTTATACATGTATATTTGTAGTTTATAGCAGGCATCGGCAAATTGGAAATGCAGATGTGTTAGTGAGAGCCCGATATCGCCCACACCACTTGATGCAACGGTTTAAGTAGTTCATTCGCTTATTTGCAACCAACAAGACAAGCTCGTTTGTTATTATATATTTAATGCGCACAACGGCAAGCAAAAGGTGTATACAGTTAAATACCTATATTGTATTTGCGCAAAAGGGTTGGTCAACATTAAATATTTTTCGCTTGTGCGCATTGAATAAAACTAACAAACGATCTTCGCTTGTTGCTTGCTAATCACATTCGTCAAGATTGCGAGCGACGAACACAATCGATTTTGCTGCGCCAAATGCTCAGCGACAACTAAACTAAAGAGAATATTAATACGTGTGAATTGAGTGGGCACAATTGGGCCACTATTTGCCGATGTCTGGTTTATAGCCATATGCGTGTTTATGTGTGAGTAAATATTTCGGCTGATGACTACATGTGTATGTGTGTGATATATCTTCGTGGCCTTCTACATAAATGTTGCTAGCTTTAACGTGAACATGTATATAAGAATGGCTGCTTCATGTTTATGTTGTTGCGTGGTTATTTACTAACAGCCTAGTGATGCTAAAATTTGTCACAATATTCAAATTTACACTAGCAAATTGACAACAAACAATTTTTTTTTAAATATTGTAGCACTGAAAAAATTTTAATTCAAAATTTATTCATTAACGGGACCATCAAAATTCTTTGAAAATATAAAATACATTTTTTTTATCAATTTAAAAAAGTTTTAGTGTAAATATAATTTTGTATATGTATTGTGATTTGCACTTCAATATAAAAATTTTTGAATAGCCCTGTTTATAGGAAATGAACGAATGGAAATTTTGTTTTTAATCTATGAATTACTAGCATACCTGGCAGACCTTATTCTGCCAGAAAACTGGCTTCCGTATTTATAAAAATGGATTCTCGCTTCCAGTCTTCACTATCAATCCCATTCTCTTTTACTTTATTTTCCATCTTTCTCCTTATTTTTCTCCATACCTTATTCCATTTATCTCCCTCCCACTCCCAAACCCCTTTCCACTCCCACTAACACTCCCCCTACAACTCCCACTCACATCCACACTCTTAAAAATCACCTCCGTTCCAACTCTCTCTCCCACTCCCACTCTCACCTCTTCCATATATGGAATTTCTATACCAAATATTGAATAGCAACTTCAACTAATTGCGGGGATGAAGCCAATTTAAATAGCAGCGCCCACTTTTCACATTTTTTTTCATAAACCATGCTAGAACCATAACGAACGAAACAAAAGAATTTCGGAAACGGTCGAGTCGGGCCATCTTAAACCTTCCCTGGGTTTCCACAAATTATTCAAGATCAAAATTAGCCAAATCGGTCCGACCGTTTTCGAGTTTTAGCGAGACTAACGAACTGCAATTGATTTTTATACTCAGCTGAGCAGAGCTCACAGAGTATATTAACTTTGTTCGCATAACGGTATTCCGTAACGGCATAAACTAATCGAGATAGATATAGACTTCTATATATTGTAACGATTTTTCTGCAAATCCTCTTATTTGCAATCCTCTGCTAAGTTCGAATCACTAAACTGTTGAATAAATAACTCCAATATTGAATGATGGAAAAATGGCCTTTATTAAGTACTTCACAATAACACTCAAAATGTGCAACGAATAGCTTAATAACCAAACTGATATCTTAAAGGAAACTGACTTTCAAAATAATAGTGCTATTGCTCGCTAGATATCTTCTTAGTCGTAACTGCTGATCAACTCAAATCAAACTGAATTCCATTTTACTCGCTTGTGCCGCTTTTATAGTTTACGCTGCATACATCTAGGCTCTTCTATTTCCAGAACTTACCAACTATTTCGAGTGTTTATAGTTCTCATATAGTTTCTACTTGTTTACAATTTTCTACTTTTCAGCGTCTCTCAGATGTATGTGAGTTTGTAGTTTACAGTCTCTCGCACACACATAGGCGTATAAGTAAATGCATCTGTGTGTGACATCTCTCGGCTGCCTTATATATGTGTATACATGATTTGATTATTGACGTGAACATCGCTTAGCATCGCCTTAGTGATGGTATAGCTTAGGGATGCTAATATCCGTGACACTGCCCTCCACCTAAGTCTGATCGTCCCGATCAGACAAATCTCTCGACCTAAACGCTGCTAGCATCGCCAAATGTACCACTCTTCTACTCCGTGGTTTCTCAATGCTTTGTATGCGGTAGATGGTATCACTGATCTTCTTCACAACCTTGTACGGGCCTTCCCAACTGCACCGAAATTTGGATGGAACACCTTTCCGCCGGTGAGGGTTGTATAACAGTACCAAATCTCCCGCCAAGAAACCTTTCGAATTATTTTCCTTGTCGTACCTGTGCTTCATCTTACTACTCATTATCCTGGATCGTTCCCTCGCACTCTGTTGCTTGACCAATGAAGAACTACTTCGCAGAGCTTGCGCTGGACGGATTTCCTTTGCATAATCAGTATCGTTCCGACGCTTCACAACAGTAGTGTGCCTTGGCTTGAAACCACCCTTGCATTCTTTCTTCGTTTCAGTACGTCCGTTAGGGCTTTTCAATGCCAGTGTTTCTCTCACAGGTACCTTCGGTTTTGATTTGTTTGGCCCATTTGTTCCATCAACCTTTACCTTTGAATTTCGTGGCCTTCGTCGAGTCTTCTCCACCAGTACCCGATTACTGCTGAACCCTTTTTCCAAACTAAAGTTAAGTGGCACATCTTGGTTCTCATAACACATCACCCTTCTCTGCATATCGATCTTGATGTCATGGTCAACCAAGAAATCCACTCCCAATATAACTTCATCAACAATCTCCGCCACAACAAATTTGTGTAGAACCATGACCTTCCCAATCAATACTGCACATATCACTTCTCCCTGAACTTGGTTATAGTCGCCAGTGACCGTACGCAAATTTGCTCCAGGTAACGGTTTTACTCTCCTGTTGACCAAGTCAGATCGGATCAAGGAATGAGATGCGCCCGTATCTACAGTCAGTACTCGTTCTTTGCCATCCACATTCCCTCTGACGGTAAGACTGCTTGATTTCCTTCCAATCTGCGACACAGATATCACAGGGCATTCAATAGCTGGATCTAGCTCTCTACCTCTTACTCGCTCTTGCTCATCTCCTCCAGCTTTGCGTTTACGGCCACCCACATTGTTGGAACTATTAAGACCAAGATCGCAATGACGTGCTATGTGACCGGACTTCCCGCATTTGAAGCATTTGATAACTTTTTCACTTCGATTTTGCGATCCTTTCAGTGCCTCCAATATTGCGTCTACCCACTCTGGCCTTTCTACTTCCACACGGCGTGCTTTGAAAACTGGCTTACACAGGAGCGACGCCGTTTCCTGAATCAGAGCTTGTGACACCGTTTCTGCGAATGTTGGCTTTGGGTTCGCGTATGTAGCTCGCTTCGTTTCCACGTCCCGTATGCCATTTATGAAACTCTGGATTTTTACCCTTTCAGTGTATTCCACGGGTGCGTCCGCATTTGCAAGATGAGCCAATCTTTCAATATCTGAAGCAAACTCCTGCAATGTCTCATTTGCTTTTTGGTAGCGGTTTTGCAACTCAATTTGGAATATCTGTTTTCTATGCTCGCTTCTGTAACGTCTCTCCAAAGCGCTCATCAATGTTTCGTAATGGTTCCGCTCGTACTCTGGGATGGTCTGTAAGATTTCCGCGGCAGGCCCTTTCAGTGCCACGAACAGAGCTGCAACTTTATCTTCAGCATTCCATTGGTTCACTGCTGCGGTCTTCTCAAACTGTAGCTTAAAGACCTGAAAAGGAACAGAACCGTCAAAGGATGGTGTCTTTACCTTTGGATTACTCGCTGAAACTGCTGGACGATTTAATTGTAACTGCTCCATACGACCCTTCAAATCATCGACTTCTGCCTGAAATTGAGCGATTTTTGCATCCTGCGCTTCCAGCTTTGATGTTACCCTTGCTTCCTGTGCTTCTAACTGTGAAGACATTTGTGCCACCTGCAATGATAAGCGCTCCTCTTGTTCTTCCATCTTTGATGTTATGCGTGTCTCCTGCGATTCCAGTTGGGATGCCATATATGTCTTCTGTTCTTCTAGTTGAGATGCCAGTTGAGATTTTATATCTGTCTTTTGCGATTCCAGTTGAGAAGCCACTGTCGATGTTTGAGCAGATATTGCAGCCAAAATCATGTTCAAATCTGTGCTGGTAACCGTCTGCGATGTTTCGTTTTTCTCTTCAATTTTTGTTGTCTCCTCCCCATCAAGGTGAAAGACATACTCTTCCACATCAATTCCTTCTGCTTCCATTGCCTCTCGTAGCCGTGCCTGAAGTTCAAGTTTAACGCCGCTTGTATTCAATCCACGGGTCTCCAACTCCTTCTTTAGTTGCTGGATCTTTAATTCACCGAACTTTGCCATGTCCTTGTTGTCCTTTGGAATTTATTCAACAATTCCTCTTCTGACACCAATTGTAACGATTTTTCTGCAAATCCTCTTATTTGCAATCCTCTGCTAAGTTCGAATCACTAAACTGTTGAATAAATAACTCCAATATTGAATGATGGAAAAATGGCCTTTATTAAGTACTTCACAATAACACTCAAAATGTGCAACGAATAGCTTAATAACCAAACTGATATCTTAAAGGAAACTGACTTTCAAAATAATAGTGCTATTGCTCGCTAGATATCTTCTTAGTCGTAACTGCTGATCAACTCAAATCAAACTGAATTCCATTTTACTCGCTTGTGCCGCTTTTATAGTTTACGCTGCATACATCTAGGCTCTTCTATTTCCAGAACTTACCAACTATTTCGAGTGTTTATAGTTCTCATATAGTTTCTACTTGTTTACAATTTTCTACTTTTCAGCGTCTCTCAGATGTATGTGAGTTTGTAGTTTACAGTCTCTCGCACACACATAGGCGTATAAGTAAATGCATCTGTGTGTGACATCTCTCGGCTGCCTTATATATGTGTATACATGATTTGATTATTGACGTGAACATCGCTTAGCATCGCCTTAGTGATGGTATAGCTTAGGGATGCTAATATCCGTGACAATATCAAAATGTTCTGGGTGAAAAAAGAAATTCATTTAGCCATGTCTGTAAACACGATAACTTGAGTAAATTTTGAGATATCTTGATGAAATTTGGTATGTAGGTTCCTGGACGCTCATCTCAGTTCGCTATTTAAAATGAAAGAAATCGGACTACAAACACGCCCACTTTTTCGATATCGAAAATTTCGAAAAACCGAAAAAGTGCGATAATTCATTACCAAAGACGGATAAAGCGATGAAACTTGGTAGGTGCGTTGACCTTATGACGCAAAATAGAAAACTAGAAAAATGTTTGACAATGGGCGTGGCATCGCCCACTTTTAAAAGAAGGTAATTTAAAAGTTTTGCAAGCTGTAATTTGGCAGTAGTTGAAGATATCATGATGAAATTTGGTAGGCACGTTACTCCTATTACTATATGTGTGCTAAATAAAAATTAGCGAAATCGGATGACGAACACGCCCACTTAAAAAAAAAAAATTTTAAAGTCAAACTTAAACAAAAAATTTAATATTTTTACAGTATAAAAGTAAATTATGTCAACATTCGACTCCAGTAATGATATGGTGCAATAAAATACAAAGATAAAAGAAAATTTCAAAATGGGCGTGCCTCCGCCCTTTTTCATTTAATTTATCTAGGATACTTTTAATGCCATAAGTCGAACAAAAATTTACCAATCCTTGTGAATTTTGGAAGGGGCTTAGATTCTGGGACAATAACTTATTTCTGTGAAAAATGGCGAAATCTGTTGAAGCCACACCCATTTTTTATACACAGTCGACCGTCTGTCCTTCCGCTCGGCCGTTAACACGATAACTTGAGCAAAAATCGATATATCTTTACTAAACTCAGTTCACGTACTTATCTGAACTCACTTTGTATTGGTATAAAAAATGGCCGAAATCGGACTATGACCACGCCCACTTTTTCGATATCGAAAATTACTAAAAATGAAAAAATGCCATAATAATATACCAAATACGAAAAAATGGATGAAACATGGTAATTGGACTCGTCTATTGACGCAAAATATAACTTTAGAAAAAAACTTTGTAAAATGGGTGTGACACCTACCATATTAAGTAGAAGAAAATGAAAAAGTTTTGGAGGGCGAAATCAAAAGCCCTTGGAATCTTGGCAGGAATACTGTTCGTGGTATTACATATATAAATAAATTAGCGGTACCCGACAGATTATGTTCTGGATCGCCCTGGTCCACATTTTGGTCGATATCTCGAAAACGCCTTCACATATACAACTACCACCACTCGCTTTTAAAATACTCATTAACAGCTTTCATTTGATACCCATATCGTACAAACACATTATAGAGTCACCCCTGGTCCACCTTTATGGCGATATCTCGAAACGGCGTCCTCCTATGGAACTAAGGATCACTCCCTTTTAAAATACTCATTATTTGTGGTCCGATTTGGCTCATATTTGGAACACATAATACATACAAGAATAGAAAGCGACCTATAAAAAACCGCCGCTAGGTGGCGCAAAGATCGAGATATTCAAAAAAATTATATTTGTGGTCCGATTTGGTCCATATTTGGAACACATAATACATACACGAATAGAAAGAGACCTATGATGTCCGATTTGGCTCATATTTGGAACAAATATTTCATACAATCTACATCCGGTAGAAGTGACATCAAAATATTTTGGAGTTGGAGGAGGGACAAGCATACGTGGCGCAGAGTCGAGTAAGGTCTTTGGAAGGATTATGCATTGAGGACTTAGATTGTAACCAATTGTCAGGAAAGAGTCCTTGTAATAATGAGTCACTAAAGTAAATAAATAGAATGGGAAATAATAGGCATTAGATAAGGCTAAAAACTTGAAAATAAAAAAATAAAAAAAAGTTTAAGTTAAACGGTTTTATTGGAAACAATACTTACATGAAGTAATAATTATACTAAAAGCTAGAAAATAATTAGGTAGGTCCTAGGTACAAGTAATCACACTCCTCATCAATCTAGGGCGTTTATCAGACAATGAAATAAAAGCGTTGGACGCGAAAATTTCTATTGATAGTCATATATAAGACCAACTGAATCTTAATCAGGTTATGCTACGCCTCACATTTTTAGAAATTTCACGTGTCCAACGCTTTTATTTAATTGTCTGATCAACGCCCTAGATTAGCCGACTTTGGAAAGTCTTTCCTGTTAAAAGTGCTTACCGCAATGTAACATTTACAATCTCGTTTGGTAGTTCGCACGGGGATTACTTCGGCCTCTATTTAAACGTCTTCCACTATTTTTCTATCCAAGCTGAAAATTTTTAAGGTGTTACAAAGAGAACGGGTAAACTAAGATAAAAAAAAATAAGATACCATAAAATAAAATAAAAAAATAAAAAAGTATAAATAAAATAAAATAAAATTAAGTACAAAAAAAAAAATACAAAATAAAATAAAAAGAATACAATAAATTTAAATAAAATAAAAAGAAATAAGATAAAACAAAATAAAATAAAATAAAATAAATTACAATAAAATTGAATAAAGTAAAAGAAAAGAAAATAAAATAAAATAAAATAAAATACAAGAAAATAAAATAAAATAAAGCGAAAATAAAATGAATTAGAGTAAAAAAATAAAATAAAATAAAATACAATAAAATAAAATCAAATGAAATAAAATAAAATATAATAAAATAAAATAAAGTGAAAATAAAATCAAATTAAATAACATAAAATAAAATAAAATAAATTGAAACAAAAAAAAAATAATAATAATAAAAGAAAGAAAATAAAACAAAACAAAATGAAACAAAACAAAATTTAATTAATGAAAAATTTAAATTCTGAAATATTTAAATAATAATAAAATTATCTGGAGGGTGGAGCCGTGTGTAGAAGTCCACGAAAGTGGGGAAAGCTTCTGACCGCCATTCACCTGGGAATGGCCAGAGCGATTCTTTTGCATGCGGTTCAAGCAGCTCACTACTGCCGGTCGCTTGCGGCCAAGTATCCTCTGGGTAGCTAATGTGAGAAGGCGACAACCTGGCTAGGCCACTCTGACATAATCGGTTTAAGGGCTAGCCGGGGGAGATCTCATCGGGAGCGTCTGTACACCTCTAGGTGCGGCTGCAAGCGGGCGTCTGTCTTGGAGCAAGCGGCTCGCTATATAAACGTGCAAGTAATATTTTCACCCCCGCTGAGCGGGTTGTGCGGTGGGCTTGGGACTCGCCACGTAAAACCATACTCCAATGAAATATAACAACAAGCCTCGGATAAATACACTCCCTATTTTTGGGAGTGTTCGAGAGAAAAGTTCTTCGAAAGATTTATGGACCTCTACGCGTTGGCGATGGCGAGTACCGAAGCAGATTTAATGATGAGCTGTACGAGCTATACGCAGACATCAACATAGTCCAGCGAATTAAAACGCAGCGGCTGTGCTGGCTAGGCCATGTTATGCGAATGAATGATGATGCTCCGGCTAAGAAAGTGTTTCTATCGGAACCCGCCTATGGAAGCAGAGGTAGAGGGCGGCCCCCACTCCGTTGGAAGGACCAGGTGGAAAACGATTTAAACTCCCTTGGTGTGACCAATGGGCGGAGCGAAGGAGCGTCTGGCGCGCCTTGTTGGACGGCCCTAACCGTTTAGACCAGGGGTCGTCACTCCATAAGCGCTTTCACGCAATTGTTTTTGTAAAACGCTCAGGGAAGCGCACCGCATAGGCAAGTGCACCACATCCCCGCGCGCACGCATTCTATGCTCTCGCCAACAACCGAATGTATTCTGCTGTACCCATTAGGAAATCAACTGCTATAATTTCGTGTAAAATGGAAAGCTCACTTGAACAACACGAAGGTCCGTTGTGATACCATATACAACAAAAATAACGGTGACTTAGATTTAGATACTCAGAGAATCGTTGGGTAGCAACGATAAAGCTCCGAATGATATCGATCTCAACTTTGGATAAATCCTCGGGAGATCCAAGTGAGTCGCGTCCGAAGTACTTTCGTCTAGTTCTGGCAAAAGCTGGGCAATCAAGCATAAAGTGATTTGGTGATTCCACCTCATCATCCTCCATACAGCTGCAGCAGGATGGAGTTTCCAGTGTATTGAGACGTACCGCATGGATACTCACGGGACAGTGCCCTGTCAAAAGCCCAATGACCATTGATAGGTGAGCCTTAGTGAACCCATTTATTTCAGCAGACCTCCTGCCATCCACTTTCGGCCAGAAAGATCTTGCTACCCTGCAAGACGTGGTGTCCGCCCAACGTTTGCTGAGCTGATTCAAGACCCAGCTATGGAGGAGCAATCCGCAGGTGGCCAGTGGAATCCCGAAATCCCTACAGCCATCTACATCCGGTTCAGTTGTACCGAAGCGGGTTAAGAGATCCGCTTGACAGTTACCCGGGATATCATAATGGCCCGGTACCCAGATAATCTTAATTGTAAAATAATTCGATGCAATCGCAAGCGAGATCAGACACACCCAGACCACCCTCGATTGCACTGTAGTTGAGCTCAAGGCCTTGATAGCCGCTTGGCTATCAGAGTAGATGTTAAATTCCCTAACCGCAGTACCACTGGATAGCATTTCATCCACCGCATCCTTAATCGCAACAACTTCCGCTTGGAATACACTGCAGTGATCAGCCAACTTAGACTTGCGGCTTACATTTAGCTCTTGACAAAAGACAACCCCCACCAACCTTTCCGTCCTACTTCGACCCATCCGTGAACAAGTTAACCGGTCCCATGCCCCATATAATTCCTCTTCCCCACTCCTCTCTCGGTGGGAGCAGTTATCGGCATACAATAGTCCGTTCTGTCCGGGATAAAGTCGAAACTGGTAAGAAGGCTAGAGTGTCCGAAGTCAGAAAACCCATAGCCCATATCACGATGCCTGACCAACGACCGGGCCGCGGCCGCCTTTCCCGCAATATCTACTGGATATATGTTCAGCATGACGTTTAGTGCCAAGGTAGGTGTTGTTCTGAGAGCGCCACTGATACTGATCAGCGCCGTCCATTGCACTGACATTAACATTTTGGAGGTTCTCGCCGTGTCCAGTGCTTTCCACTAGATCAGCACCCCGTATAGCAGAATTGGTTTGACCACCATCTCATAAAGCCAGTGTACTACTCCTGGTGAGAGTCCCTATCTTTTCCGATAGTCCCTCTGCAGCAGTACAAAGCAACCGCGGCCTTCCTGGCCCTCTATTCCATATTGGGTCTCCAGGACAGTTTCTTGTCCAAAACAATCCCCAAATATTTAACACTATCAGAAAATAACGGTACCCCTCCAATCGAGAGATTTCTGAAATCGTGCATCATATATCTCCTTGTAAAAAGAACCAATTCCGTTTTTCCCGGGTTTACCGCCAATCCACATTATTCAGCCCACCTAGCCACAGTATCCAGGTAGCCCTGCAGAACATCGCGTAGGGTGCCCATAAATTTGCCTCTGACTAGGATAGCGAGGTCATCTGCATAGGCAACCACCCGACAACCATTGGCTTCCAGCTCCAGCTTCCACTACCACACCCCAGAGCAGAGGATATAGGACACCCTCCTGTGGCGTGCCCCTGCACACATTCCTCTCAATTATGGCCCCTCCCCACTCCGCTGCGACAATTCTGCCGCATAGAAGTTTGCTAATAAATTCAACCAGAGCCGCCTCGACTCCTAAACCCACCAGAGCTCTTTCGATTGCCCCCGGTAAGGCATTATTAAAAGCCCCCGCGATGTCTAGAAAAGCACCCAGAGCAAAGTCTCTATGTTCTAGGGACCCCACTATTTGCTTTACAATCAAATGGAGAGCCGTTTCCGTCGATCTGCCCTTGCAGTACGCATGCTGTGAAGCCGACAGTAACCCCGAGGTATCCTTTCCTGTATGTACAGGTCAATTAACTGCTCAAACGTCTTAAGAAGAGCTCTTTCGATTGCCCCTGGTAAGACATTGTTAAAAGCCCCCGCGATGTCTAGAAAGGCACCCAGAGCAAACTCTTTTTGTTCCAGGGACCCCACTATTTGCTTTACAATCGAATGGAGAGCCGTTTCCGTTGATCTGCCCTTGCAGTACGCATGCTGTGAAGCCGAAAGTAACCTCCGAGGTATCCTTTCCCGTAGGAATAGGTCAATTAACCGCTCAAACGACTTAAGAAGAAACGACGAGAGACTGATTGGCCTGAAATCCTTAGGTGATACATGAGAGCTTCTGCCGGCCTTCGGAATGAAGATGACCCTAACCGTGTGCGAAGACTTCGGGATATAGTTAAGCCTGAGGCAGTTAGTGTAGATGATGGCCAACCAGCGCACAGTGTTTCGTGTAGAACAAGCTAGCTGGACAAAATTATTTTATGAGATTTTCCGTTTCATATGCAGTCATTTATTACAACTACGTAATTTTTTTCAGCCATATTTTCTTTTTTTTATTTTTTTCCAAAATTTTGCTTCATATGCATACATTTGCTTATTTCATATACAGTAACTCATGTGAATAAGTGACATAGGTCCAAAAAAATTTAAAGGACTTAAAAATATTATTTTATTGTACTTAAATTGAATGGACTACAAATCTCAATACTCTAAAAAAAATAAAAAATTCCGAAAAAAAATTAAAATTTTTTATGAAAATTCGTCGAATTTTTCAAATATTTTTTAAATATAATTTAGTTTTTGTTATAGATCGTGACACATTTTCTTATGGGAAATTAGTTAAAATAAATTTGCGAAAGCGAAAATTGTAAGAATTGTCCAAAAAGGGGTTATTTATGTGAGTGACTGTACATATGTACATACATATTTTTTATTTATTTGAGTATTTATCCTGGCACTACAATTTTTACAAAATTATTTTATAGTACCAGTCAGGAATATAAAAGTGAATTACAATAATAATAATAACAATGCTCGTTGAGAACCCTCCTGCCAGATATCCTACCTTCCAGTTCTATACTAAACAGGTTGAGGTCCAGGACCTCCTCCCTTACCGCAGTAATAAAAGTCGGGTCATTCCCCCTATTACATATACAAAGCCCCTCATCTACAATAAAAGTAAATAAAGACTCACCTCTAGTGTTGGTATCCGAGCTTCCCCAGATGCTATGATGGGCATTAGCATCGTCACCGATGATCACGCCAACACCTCTCCGCCTTGCTTCAGCGGTGATTTCGCCCAGTATCGAAGGCGGTGGTCCCGCTACGTCTCCATGGGGCATGTACGCCGAGACCGCCCACATTTCATTACTGCCTCGCTCGAGGCAGACCGTGGTTACGTCAGCATTGCTGAAATTGGAGAGAATAAACGCTTTAATCTCTTTTTTAACAAGCACGCAGGATCTGGGCCTACTTGCCTCCCCACCACGGCTTCTGGACAAGGGCTATATCCACTCCGCCTTTTTCAAGGCAGAGCAACAAATTTACGGAAGCCGCCTTAGAATGCTGAAGATTGATTTGACGGATTTCCACCAAAACCGTTCGTCTTCCGCACCCCATTCTTGGCGGATTCGTGTTAGTCGTGCCCATTCTAAAAAGTCCCCCTCAAGGCCGCTATCCGGAGCCGATTGTGTAGTCGCCCTTCAACGGTCTCGTGGTTATCTGTGCTACGCAGGTAGGCCACGAGAGGGTTGACGCATTAAAAAAAAAATTTCAACGGCACCCACACCACCAACTTAACAGCGATGGAACCGGAACGTACCTTGAGGCCCCCACGGTTTTAACGGGACGTCCTCAGATGCAACATTAGCCTACCAGCCATTTCAGTAGGGTTTCAACCCGACCAAGTAGGGTGGCAGAATACCACACCTACCAGCCCAAAGTCATGAAGTCAAAAATCAAAGTCAATAATCAAAAGCCCTAACAATCCAGTTCGTCACCGTTGTGTACCGATCTTGACACTTAACAGAGTCCTCCCTCCCCTGAGCTCGGCACAGTGACTCAGGGGTGCGGGTTTTATCAAGTTGTCCTCTCTAGATCAGCCATTATCAGTAGAAGCAGGGGCACCTCGTGCAGGACGTGATAACTAATCACGCGTGACAGTTCGTCACTATGACCGGTCTAAGACTGATAACAGTCCCTGATACAGAGCCTGGAACCACGTATTAAATCCAAGCCAAGTGTCTTAGCCCCCCTTTGATTGCATAACAAAAGCTAACAATAATTCTTCAAGCAGATTGGCACTCAATTGAGAACACTACCCGAAGGTAGAGTTATCTATTACTTTATTAGCCGAGTCAGAATTCACAACATACATATTTAATTTTTCAGCTGCAACCAGAAGGAATTTTAAGCAAATAACTCTAATAATTCTCTGAAAAAAGTAGAGTGCTTTTCGTAAATCGACTTAGACTATCTGAAATGCATAAAGCCAAGTGAAAATTATCTCAAGTGGGCAGTTTGTATTAAAATTTCGCAGTTGCAAGTTAAAAAATACCTAATTGTGCGCATAAAATTTAAATTAGCGCGTCCAAAAAATACAAAAGAAAATAAAAAATTAACAAAACATGAAATCCTTTTTTGTGTTAATATTTTTAGCATTAATTGCGCTTGTAGCAGCTAATCATTTACTATTGGGTACTTGTCTACCAAATGACCGTCTTTTAGAACTCAAAGTCGTGTATTCTGAATCGGAATTAGGGTGCACGAAAACTGAGGATTATACTTATGAACAAAAGGTTTGTAAATTAATGAAATTGTGAAAATTGTTTGTGACTTGTAAACAAGGTGGATTAAAATAAATATTTCTGATTTTCTTTCACATATTTTGTTTAATAGGGTATACAAAATCCTACTAAAATTACGTGTGTACGAGTGATCGATCGAAATATAAAAGGCAATGCTGGAAATGTTAAACTGACAAGCGGTGGGATCGGTTATGCTTTTATTAAGCTACAGTTCACTAGTCAACTTAATCATGGTTATAACTTTGGTATCAACATATATGGACGAAGGAAAAATTTATTCCCGTAAGGATTGTAAACAAGAATTAAAATAAATTTGATATTCAAGAGTTCACAATTTAGGGCACATCTTTAAAATATTCCTATAACTTACGTTTGTCAGTTTTAATGAGTTATATAAATAAATAAAGGCAAAAACAAAAACACTGAATTAAGCAGCAATCATAAAGAAGAAGTCATAGCCTAATGGTAGGACTGCGGGGATAGAAATCTGACAGATCAAGTTTGAATCTCAGCTCGAGATGAATATAATTTCTAATTTAAAAATACAAAGAAATCTGATGAGATCTTTCGCAGAATGGAAATAACTATCTGTCAGATGTTAAGTTTTTCTGAATTTTCATTAAAATTTACAAATGTTTAAGATGAACAGACGATTAAAATCAAGACCACGTCCCTTAAACTTATCTACTAATAAGGCCTTGTTAGTGAAAACTTTGGTTAGAAGCTACTCCATATAAACACCGTGTTGTTCAGAGGAGTTGAAATTTAGCGAAAGGTACTACGGCTTATCTCAAAGAGATATTTGTTCCCATGTTTCGAAATCTATATCAAAGCATTAGTATTGATATCTCCTATCTAAGAAAGTGGATTGGTTGAATTTTCGAACCCTGGCAGTACTAGTTAATAATAAAAATACTTCACAAAAAGAAAAATGTATCCCATTCATTTTCGGGTCATCTGGCAAAATGGAATGCGACGCCGGATATGAGTATAAATCGCCGCTGTATCTCAATCTGACCGGTGGTCTATGCCAGTTAAGTATAGGCACACCTTTCAAGTATGTTTCTTCTTAGAGCTTTTGTAAAAGGTTATTTACCCTGAACTATGCCGTACAGTAACTAAGGTTGCACTGGAAAATACTCAATATTCACGCCAAATTTTAGTATATTTGTATCAAACTTGATACACAAGGGGGTCTAGGTTGCTGATTACGAAATAGAAATTTGTTTTGAAAACGTTCAAAAAATAACCCGATATAACTGAAATTTATCTACATAGTACTAGCTTATGCCCGTAGGTTTTACCCCACCTTTCTATAAAAATATGCAGGCTACGCGTAATTGGCCATGGGTGAAACATGAGTTGGTAAGATCGACTTCTGCTACAGCTAATGAGTGTTGTTGTTTGATACATTCATATTTGTAACAGGATTCCCCTCGCGTAGGTGAGGTCGACAATTGGGTTGCGGAAAAACTGGAGCTATAAAGGTTGTATTGCGCTTATCAATCCCTTGAATCCCAGCGAATGACCGTCTTTGAGCTACATTGGTAGGAATAGGAAATTGGAGGCATTTGAAATTGAAAAGGCGTATCTATCGGTATCAATGAAATCTCTGATTTTAAACTATTTTGTTTTCGAAATTTTCCAATAAAATGAATTGCTTCAATGACATTCGTAAAGGTTTTTTGATGCAAAGCCTTGTCCCACCACATAAGCGCGGAGAATCCAAATAACGAAGTATAAATGTTATGGGCCCATTTTTCAGGATAAATCGATGAGAAAGAATTCCTGATGGCTCAAAAGAGTTAAGAAAGAGTTGGAATTTTTCCACGACTGTGTTAATAGAGTGATAAGTTGTCTCGGTCCTAATGATATTAACATCTTCATTTTAAGGTGCCAAAAATATCCTTTCTCGAGGCATTTTAGAGTTTGTAAAGATAAATTCAATATTTGAAGAAAATATTAGCTAATAAAGCTTCCGGTGATGTCATAATTTCGCAAAAACTTGACGGAAAAGAAATCAAATCTGATAGTAAAGAAAAGGAATTTCACCATTTTAACAAAAGCTCCTGCTGAAGTGTTTTCGCCAAAATGAGCTCTCATATTTCTAAAGAGAGTAAATTTTTGTACGTAAAGCCATCGATAGACGAACAAGCACGCGTTTACTTCATCTGTGACTGTTCCAGCAAGTAAAAGGAAAGCACCACCCTTGAGATGATCATTACACCTCACATCTTTAAAGGCTCCGTCTAAAATTTGCAGCGCCTTTTTATGGGTCATGGTGCACTCATCCCACATACTCACTTTGGCCTGACAGTTTGCTTATGTTGCACATCGGTGTATGAGATGTTTCCAGACAGTGGTCATTTAAATGCGGTGTGAGCTGTACGTCCACCACACAAATGGTATCCGCGGTACCTGAGGAAGCAACTGCCATAGTGATCTCACTTTTTGTTCTTACATCAATTAATATGAAATTTAGCAGACATGTTTTTTTCCGGTTCCTCCAGGAGCATCCAAAAATACCAACCCTAAAGATAACAAACCCCAAAAGAATACTAAAGGAATGACAGCCAAACCCAGCTCTGCAATCAACCTTTACGTGTTGAAATAACATAAGTTGTTACGGCAGCCATAGTTTTGAAAAATGCCATTTATCTCCTTTTTCTCAATTGCATATGTTACTGGTGCTGTTAGGACTTAACGTCACATAGCTCCAAACCAATTTTCATTATTCTGCCATTGCTACATCCAGAGATATGCAGTATGATATATTCCATTTTTATGGGAGGTGCCCCCTTCTCCCTCAGCCCACATTTTGTTGGGGGGGTTAGGGATTGACCCCCTATAACTCCTTACTGAATTTCAATGTTCTTGCATGAGTACTTCCAGAAAAATGCTGTATCAAACATCCCATTTGGATGATAGGTGCCACGCCCCTTTTTATACCTTTCATGAACATGAAATTGTATACTAACTTTCGTTCGATGTTTGTAACGTTGAGAAATATAGAAGATAGACTCATCATTAAGTATAACGAATTGATCAGGGCGACGAACTGAGTTGATATAGACATGTCCGTCTGTCCGTCCGTCTGCTTGTTTGAACGTATTTTTCTATTATATTAAACATTTGTCGGATCCGGTAGGATCGGACCACTATAACATATATCTCCCATACAACCGATCGTCCAGATAAGACGGTTTTGGTCATTCCTGCCGCAATTTAGAAAGTATAAACGTGAAACTCGGTGATATATATTTTAATATATTATAGAAGATATCCTGAAAAAATCACTTTGATCGGAGCTATATATAGTTATATCCCATACAACCGATCGTTCAGATAGAAAGATTTTTGGCCATTTCTCCTTTAATTTAGAAAGTATAAACGTGAAGTTCGGTGATATATATTTTAATATATCATAGAAGATTTTCTGAAAAAATCACTTTGATCGGAGCTATATATAGTATATATCCCATACAACCGATCGTTCAGATAGAAGGTTAGGTTAGGTTAGGGTGGCTGCCCGAGGGCACACTTAGGCCAGTAGTATTAGGCCCGTTGTGATACCACGGAAAACACCGTTACCTTTCCTCTTCGAAACATTTTGAGGACCTGATGAAAGCTACCAGGTCCTTGACGTCATGCTCCACAACCTGGCTCAGATTATCAAGAAATGGAGCTCCCAGAAAGCGCTGCCGTGCTCCGCTTAGTGCTGGGCAGTTGCAAATGAGGTGAACCACCGTTTCCTCCTCCTCATCCTCTTTACAACTCCTACAGCAATGACGATAAGGCGCTCCTAACCTTTCCGCATGCCTACCTATGAGGCAATGACCCGTTAGTGCCCCCACAAGTGTGGAAATTGTATCCCTTCTTAGGTTGTACACGTGACGGGATCTTTTAGGATCCCATTTAGGCCAGGTTTCTTGCGATGTTCGACATCCCGGTGTTTGTAGCCATCTTTCGTCGGCTTGACGGTAGATGTGCTCGTTTAGCATTAGCTTGCATGTGGACATACCTAAGCGTTCTTGTCCAGGAAGAACCTGCCTGGTTGTACCCTGCCTAGCGAGTTCATCTGCAATGCAGTTTCCCTCGATATCCCTATGTCCAGGGACCCATGTGAGGTGTACACGGTTCTGTTGAGCCATCTCTTGAAGAGATCGGCGACAGTTTAGTGCTAGTTCAGAATTGAACGACTGGGAGCCAAGAGATTTTATGGCAGCTTGGCTGTCGCTAAAGATAAACATTTCTTTGCCGACATTGTATATCCCTATCCTAGCTGCGGCTTGCATTATGGCTACAACTTCTGCCTGGAATACACTGCAGTGGTCGGGTAGTCTGAATGAGAGCTGGAGGTGAAGGTACCTTGAGTATACTCCACCTCCAAATCTACCGTTTAGCTTGGAGCCGTCCATGTATATGGAAATGCTGCTGCCCATAGCAAAGCATTTATCCGACTCCGTCCAGGCTTCCCTGCTGGGTATGTTTATCTTAAAGTTGGTTTCCGCAACTGTTGCGGTCGCACAGCGATCCGTGCTAGGAGGAAGAAAACTGTATTTGTTTAGTGTACTTGAGGGTCCTGTGGTCTTGTTGTTCCAATACGACAACTCCCTTAGACGCAGGGCTGACGTTGCCGCTGCTCGATGACCAGCTAGATCCAATGAAAGATGTCAAGAATGACCTGAAGTGCTTCCCTAGGCGTTGTTCTTAGAGCCCCGCTTATACTTATCATGCTGGATCTGAGGAATTTACCCAACAAATTTAGGTTTGACGCCTTGCTCAAGGCTGGCCACCATACGACTACCCCATACAGCAGTATGGGTCTGATAATCGCGGTATAAATCCATCTGCATATGTTGGGGGTGAGTCCCCATTTTTTGCCAATGGCTCTTTTACACGTATATAATGCAATGTACGCTTTCTTTTGTCGCTGAATAACGTTGTCCTTCCAGTTCAGCTTTTTGTATAAAACTACGCCTAGAAATGTGGCTTTATCTGCCAGGTTTAGGCGCATGCCATTTAGTTCTGGTAGGTTTAACGATCGTATTTTGTATCGTTTGGTATATAAGACAAGCTCAACTTTATCGGAATTGACGCTGAGTCCACATCGGGAAGCCCACAGGGAAACCTCTCGCAATGCTACCTGCATCAAGTCGTATAAAGTTTGAGCGCACTTGCCTCTGTAGAAAATCGCTAGGTCATCAGCGTATGCCACAACCTTCCCGCTCCCCCAACCATTATATCTTGAAGCGAGTTTACCGTTAGGTTCCATAGTAGAGGGCAAAGGACACCACCCTGGGGCGTGCCCCTTGCGACAAATCGTGTTAGATCAACCTTGCCCAGTGAGGAAAGCAATTTCCTTCCCCTGAGCAATTGATCAATCAGTCCCACTAGGGGTCTATTTACGTCCAGACCAGTTAAAGCATTGTTAACGGCGTCTGGACAAGACAATAATCCTTTTCGAACAAGGATGTTTCTATAGTAGAGACTAGGCTGTGTAGCGCAGTCTCCGCAGATTTACCTTTGGTGTACGCGTGTTGATAGCCCGAAATGAGGGTCCTATCAATGTTTGTAGTGAGAAAATCGCTAACTATTCTCTCTAGGGTCTTGAGTACGAAGGATGAAATACTGATAGGTCTGTAGTCCTTCGGCTCGTAGTGAGAGGCTTTGCCTGCCTTAGGAATGAATATGACCGTGGCGCTCCTCAATGCGCTCGGAATATAGTTCAGAGCTGAACAAGCGGTATATATATTTACCGCAGCCAGTTGGCTGATAACTCCAAAGAGTAGATAAGTTGAGCGGGGACAATCCAGTCTGGTCCAGCAGCCTTAAAAGGTTTAAAACTTTTAACTGCCCACCTCACCCTCTTCTCAGTGATGGGTATATTCACAGCTTGGTTTGCTGCAGGTACTTCCGGTGCATTGATCATATTTCCCGGGAAATGTGTGTCCAGGAGCAGCTCTAGGGCTTCCCCTTCTGTGCTGGTCCAGGTACCATTCGGTCTCCGCAGAAAGCTAATACCTGTTTGCGCCTTAGAAAGCACGAACCGTAGCCTTGATGTGTCAACGACACTTTCGGCTCCAATGCAGAAATTTCTCCATGAAGTTCTCTTCGCTTGTCTCAGGACTTTATTCTAGGTCCTTAGTTTGTCCTTGTATTCAAGCCATTGTGACCCGTTATCAAGGAATTTGGCTTTGTTAAACTGTTCTCTACACGATTTACGAAGTAGGTCCAGATCATGGGACCACCAGTGAGGTTTACGCTTAATGCGTGGTTTTGGCATTGCACAAGCCTGTTCTAAGGCATTTGAGAATGCCAATGTGAAGGTTTCTACCAGACCCTCTAGCTCCTCCGTTGATGAGGGGCTTTGTGGGGGCAGTGCTGGTAATTCTCTTGCTAACAGCTCATTATGTAGTTCCCAGTTTGTATTACGTGGGTTACGTCTCGCAATGGGCTGATCGACGAAGAACTCTAATATTACTTCAATATACCGGTGGTCTGAAAAGGAATGTTCCTCAAGAACACGCCATTTTTTAACCCACCTAAAAACGCTTTCGCTACAAATAGTGAGATCAATAACCTCTTTACGGTTTTTAGTAATAAAAGTTGGTTCATTACTTAAATTGCAAACTATCAGGTTAGTTGTTAAAAGGTAATCAAAAAGTGACTCACCACGAGTGTTTATGTCGGAACTACCCCACTGCACGTGGTGGGCGTTTGCGTCTGTCCCGATTAGCAGATGGGTTTGCTTGAGTCGGCCACCAGATCCTTTACCGTCTTTTGCGGAGGAGGTTCCTCTGCGTCGTACGGCATATAAACGGAGGCTAGCGTTAATTGGGTGTCTCCGCTTGCCAAGCAGGCCGCTGTAACGTCACCATTGCTATAATTAGGTAAGAGAAAGGTATTTAGCTCAGACTTTACTAAAATGCAGGTTCTAACTTTGTTTTCATCTGCAGCTTGGATGAGCTTAAACCCCCAATCCGCAAATCCTTGAGTTGTTCACCCAGGGTTATTAGATAAGGACCACGTCGACGTCGCCCTTAGAAAGGCGACTGATGAGAGCAGCCGAGGCTGCCTTTCTTTTGTGCAGGTTCATCTGGAGCAACCTCAGCATGAGCTTGCTCAGACTCCCCTGCCTCCATCACCGTGATGTTGGGACCCTCTCCATCGCTATCCAGCAGAGCATCCTCCATCGAAAAATTGCCCAGAGCCCCTGCGCAATTTGACGTGGCGGAAACCAGGCTTTCGGCGTCGGAGATTTCCGCTTCCAATTCGGGTGCCTCAATGTCCGTGTCCAAAGAGGCACTCGAAAGGGATGCGCGCTGTGCGTCCCCACGGTATACGTGAATTACGACCTCGCCGAGGCCGTAAAACGCTCTTCCTTTGCTCTGTCTAAGGAGCTCGAGAGCTTCCTTATTCAGGTCCAACACGACCTGTCTCCTAGGTCCTACAGCGTCCTCGACTTAGATGACACTCCAGTCCTGCGTTGGGAGAGCCGGTTTCATCAGTTGCAGCATCCTGAGAATTCTCTCAAGTTCTGCTGGAACCCATGCCCTGGCCCTTGGCCGAGCCGGAATGTCCTTCCAGTCGACGACCTCAATAATCGTCCTTGATAGACTCGTCCCAGCTTTGCGGCTGCTGCCTTGTACAGCGCAACAAACCTTGCATCCTCGCAAGCGAGTACAGATAGAAAGATTTTTGGCAATTTCTCCCTTAATTTCCAATATAAAAACGTTAAACTTGGTGATATTTATTATAATATATAATAGAAGATTTCATGAAAAAATGATTTCGATCGGAGCTATATATAATATATCCCATACAACCGATCGTTCAGATAGAAAGATTTTTAGCCATTTCTCCCTTAATTTCCAATATAAAAACGTTAAACTTGGCGATATTTATTCTAATATGTCATAGAAGATTTCCTGAAAAAATCACTTTGATCGGAGCTATATGTATATAGTATATACCTATCCCATACAACCGATCGTTCAAATAGAAAGATTTTTGGCCATTTCTCCCTTGGTTTCTAATATAAAACCGTGAAACTTGGTGATATATATTCTACTATATCATAGAATATTTCCTGTAAAAATCATTTCGAACGGAGCTATATATAATATATATCCCATACAACCGATCGTTGAGATAGGGGGGTTTTTGCCATTTTTATACCTTTCATGAACAGGAAATGGTATATTAACTTTGGTCCGATGTTTGCAACGTTGAGAAATATAGAAGTCTATCGGGACCCCGGTGTGCTTCGCTACACCAATAGAAATATTGGAAAAAGAATAAAATATCATAGAATTTTTTTAATCTTTAATTTCTTAATCCAAATTGGATACACTACATTTTTCGTTTTTCCATCTGGGATATGAATAAACAAACAATTTGGAATGCCTACCCTGGAACAGGCAACGTATAGCTGTCCGTGCGAAAAGCACGGTTCCTCCAAATTCAATCCGCATAGTCGAAGCGTTTGTCCTTGCGGCTTGTTGACCCACATAGCAAATGACAGGCGCACTGGAAATTGCAAACGCTTGAATTCAAATGGTCTGTTGGTATCAGTGGGATTCGCGGTATAAGCACAATTTCACCTTTCGCTTTGCCGGTCAGTATTGTTGCTTCAATTAAATTCGTCATCAACTTTTTTACATTCAGTCTTGTTCCATTACATAATTTTGGTGAATTTAAATTCCATAATAAAATAACTGATGAGCCGACCTTCAAATTTAAACAATGCGGTGGCATACCAGACGGATCCAATGAATTCAAAAATTCAACTGGATAATTCATTGTGTCATCTTGATTCATTGCACTATCCACTGACTAGTATGTTGTCACAACACGTGGCGATTTTTCAGAATGTGATGATTGATTTCATTGACATGCACATTTTTTGGTGCCAGTATTGCGCGTTCTCTCAACCAATCGTGATTCATGTAATTTTGAACAATATTTGGAAACACTCGTTCAATTAATTCTTCTTTTGATTGGATAATTGTACAAAAAATGTTTGGAAATGTAATCAAACCATTTCTTTTGTCGATTAGAATTTTGTCTTTTCCGATCTCTAACAATTGCTCCGAGAACTGCTCTGCAGACTGATCATTGTGCAACTGAACACGCATATTTATGTGTAATGTTAAATTTTTCACGTATCGCCACAAAAGGGAAGACTTCAAACATGCATTGATCTCATCTGCCGGTGTTGATCGTGGAATAGCGGGCAATGTTTGTCGAAAGTCAACTGATAATAAAATTAAAGCACCACCAAATAGCCTTCGGTTTCCACGTAAATCTTGCATCGTTCGATTTAACGCTTCCAATGATTTTTTGTTTGCCATTGTACAGTCATCCCATAGAATGGCCGCTGCTTGTTGCAAAACTTTTGCCATCGCTGAATTTTTGGATATGTTACAGGTTGGAGTTTCAACCACCTGTATATTCAATGGCAATTTTAAAGCTGAATGAGCTGTTCGTCCTCCATCCAATAAAGTTGCAGCAATTGCAGAAGAAGCGAGTGCCAAAGCAATTTTCTGTTGCGTTCGAATAGTTGCTAAAATCAATGAAATCACAAAGTTTTTTCGGTGCCGCCAGATGCATCCAAAAAATATAATCCACCAGTGCTATCAAAAATAGCTTGCATGATTTTGTCATATATATCCTTTCGTTGATTGTTCAATTTGGTGATGCTGGATTGAACAAATGTACGTAAATCGTCACAATCGAATTGTTGTTCACGCTGCAATTCTCGATCAAATAAACCATGCATTGGACGATTTGGTGAAATCAAAGCTAACTGCCCAATGCTTTATTGGCAATCGCAAGACACATATCTTCAACTATTATCAAAGCTTCATTGTACATTTCCAATGTAATCAGCAAATCAGGATCCATTGCTCTACGACGCATCCGAATTAAAATATCTTCAGTCATATAATCTTTATATTTATTCCACAATTCAATTGGACTCGATGGCACGCATGTTGATATTATAATCCAAAATAGCATTCGTATTTGCAGTGGATAAGATGAAATCGATGCATCATGAAGCGTTGCATCCCAATGAGTGTCATCTTCTAGCAAAATGCAAGAGCTGACATGCTTCGCGATATGTCTGACAAAAATGACCGTGAATGTTCTTAAATCCTGAAATGATTTTGGTCCTCGAACGTTTACCAACAACATTCGCAAATAGAAACATTCAGCATTGTTGGGATGTACCGTATACATCCTGCCCAAGGCATATATTTGGAAAATACTTGGATGCCCATCAACTGGTGTTCCTTGTTTACGCCGTTGAAATTTTTTCGATGATGCATTCCAGGTGTAATATTGCGGTATATCAACATATGTACATATATCAAATTTCTAGCAAATGTGTCGATTTCACACAATTGAAAAAAAGCAGTTAAAGTAGTTTCTGGTGGTTGTGCTGCTCTCTGCTGTTCATTCTCAGTAGTGAAATAAACTCGTTGACCATTCTCCAGATGAACTGCCAAATGGAAAACAACAGGATATCTTTCTTGCAAAGGAAACGAAAAGATAAGCAAAACTGCTTTATTACTGCTTATGTATCGCCCCATTTGATATTGAGTGATTTCATCATTCCTATTTTCACCATCTCCCTAAAAACAGCCATATCACTTCCTTTATTCACATATTTACAAATGTATTTCATAGACTTAGTTACAGTACTCAACATGTATGTGAGCCTGAAAAACTTTTGACAGTATCGGTGAATATGGCACGACGCAACGATTGTCAACTTCGATGTCTTGATGGCGCACTCTTATTTCGCCGTTTTACCGTTATTTTCAAATGATCGACGTCGATACAATGAATATCCGTCATTGCCTGTTATGGTATCGGAAATTAATGCTCTCGGATACCGCTTAGAACATTTCTCATCGATCATACATGGTGAATTCATATTTATTTCACCGCATGGACAGTGAATCATGTTTTTTGTTACCACTTCTAATAATTCTGGATCGATGGTTTGATCTGGTATTTCGGGTGATATGATGCTATCAATCTCGTCCGGTGTTAGTTTACGTACCAGCCATATCAATATGTTTGCCATATCGAATTTTTTGCCATTCAATCGAGTACATGCAACATTGTGCCTTTCCAAAAACGCCTAATTTCACAATTAAATCCATCAGTGCCTTCAGTTTTTGCCGAAATGCGCGTGCTGTAACATCGTGTCGATCTGTTTGTGACTGACCGTCGAACAAATTATTTTTTATATCGTTCCACATCGGATTACACGTAAAGGTGATGAAAAGATCTGGTCGGCCGTATTTTCGAACATATGACATAGCATCTTGTGCATATTCGTGCATGTGGCGTGGACTACCAATATAAGAAGTTGGTAATATCGTCAGACGTCCGATATCATTCACATTTGCATCATTCGCTATTGCATCTTGCAAATGTATGTACTCTTCAGATCGCAATTTGGTTTGATTGAATCGGATGAAATTGAGACGTTCAGTTTAAATTTTTGCATACATGTCTACAATGTATTGGTGAAAAAGTTTACCACATCTTAGAATGTCATTTTGTTCTTGTGCACGAATCATCAATCGATAGGAATAATAATCCATCGCACTAACTTTCTTTTGAACATCTCGACCTGTAAAAAATATGTTCATTCGATTTTAAATTTTAGTTTTTATTTAATATCTGATTAATATAATTAGTATATTATTTATCGGTTCTTGGATCTACCATTGGTTTATTAATGTGATAACCATCATCACCTTTCCAATGTAGAATTGGATATTGTAATGCGTCGTAACTGCGATGAAGCTCCGAAACACGCTGTAATTGTTCATTTCTACGATGAAGTACAATATCGCTGGATTGAAACTCATCGCCAACAATTACAATTGCCACTTCATCAATCGTCGGTACATTAAATCTTCTCGCATGCTCACCAAAAGGCGTTTTACCCGCTCTGTTTATGATTTTGTAATTATAAGATGGCATACGATCGAGAGCGGTTTTGAACAATTTCACAAATTCATTGTTCTGATGAAAAAATTTTTGGAGATCGCAAATAATCTCTCGTTTTGCATGTGAGCCAATTGTGCAACGTTCATCCAACTCACTATTTTCATCTCTGATAAAATATATTTGCAAAAATTGATGGTTAGCGTCAGAAAATGGTGATAATGCACCCGCTCGATGATAAATCTGACCTTGAATCTGTAATATGTATGCAATGTAATTTGATGTGGGATCAGAATCTTTAAAAACATTGTAGAAACTGTTACTTAGATCTACAGAATAATTAGATATTCCACATGAAGTAATCACCTTAAATGTCGGCATAAAATTGTCTCTTATAATTTTTGTAGCACCAAAAGAAGTCATTTAAAATGATGAATTGTATTTTTGTATGTGATTCATAAAATGCTTCGACATTGGTGATCCTCCAAAAATCAATGATTGCAATGGATCAGGTGGAGTTTCAAATGCCGGCAATTTCACTTTGCCATTAGCACAACACATGCCAGCCGTTTCACCCAGAAACTTAGCTGCTTCACAATGTGGACATATCGCACTCATTAATCCAATATATCCATGCATATAGTAACCAATTAGGGGATCGTAATTAAAAGCAGCACGATACATATTTTCAAGAACATGACGACGTACATATTTGTCTTGGTCGTGCTGCATTTCTTTGATCTATTTCGTGCATATCGTTCACGTCGTATTTCATTTTGTTATGACAGGTCATCAATACTTTGCGCTCTTCTTTGAAGTAACATTCTGTTAGCATACGCGTACGTCGACCGATATTTTGACGTCTGGCTCGAGGCATTTTCTTCAAGAGAAAGGAAAAAAATTCACTAAAACTCCATGTTCAACGCAAGAAATTTAATTTTAGAAAAGCACATTTGCAAACAAAAAATGCGCGGTCGAAATACACCCACACGTATATGTCCAAAAGACAAAACGAAAATACAAAACGTGCAAAAAACTTGATGAAAAACATAATAAAACACGTGCGCACGATTAGATACAGTTGAAATCACTAAATGCTTTCTGTAAAATGAACGAAGATAGAACATTTGAAAAAACTAATTTGAAGAGAAAAACATGATGCATCATTGCCACAATTTTCTACTATGTTTTTGTTCAACGATACGACATACTTACAGAAGGAATTCCCAATGTATTATAAATATTGATATGAATTAAATTGAAAATGAAGAAATACTCAATTATGAATCGAAAACTACATAAATAATAGTTTAAAAAAACTAAAAAAAAACACGGTTTTATAGCAAACCGAACTAAAAAATAGAAAATAAATTTCAATTAAAAAGAGTTTATATAACAGTAGTAGAAGGTTAAACAATCGTTTATAGTTAATCACCTCAAAATAAAATTATAATAAAATTTAAGTTATTAACAAAATAATTTAATTGACAGTAAAAAGCGTGGGGTGCTTGATATTGAATGTTACAATCATTCTATTGGCAACTATCTGAGAGGAAAGATATGAAATTTAGTCAAATGCACCCACGCTTTTTAGTCTGAATTAAATTATTCTGTTAATAACTTAAATTTTATTATAATTTTATTTTGAGGTGATTAAATATAAAAGATTGTTTAACCTTCTACTACTGTTATATAAACTATTTTTAATTGAAATTTATTTTCTATTTTTTAGTTCGGTTTGCTATAAAAGCGTGTTTTTTAGTTTTTTAAACTATTATTTATTTTGAATTTTTTAGTTCAAATAATTTTAAAAGTTTTAGTCGAGAGTGATGAAACCTCGAAACGCCACGGTCCATGGATGAATCCAACCCCACGGCACCGAAAAGGGCCAAGACGCAGGGAGGCTGGACGCAGTCTTTCGCCGAAATTGCCAAGGATCGGCAGATCAAACCTATGGCCATTCAAAGTGGTACTAAGGCCTATTGACTTTATGGCCGTAGACCTTATGTTACCACACCATCACATTAATGCATTGTCATCACCCTTGATACGTGTGCAAAGTTTCAATCAAACTTATGGCCATTCAAAGTGGTAATAAGGCCAACTGACCTTATGGCCGTTGGCCTTATGTCAACACACCATCACATTAATGCATTGTCATCGGTCCTTGATACGTATGCAAAGTTTAAAATTAATCAGACTTCTAGAAACCGGTGAAAATTAAGCTCAAAAATTGCGCTACATACAGGCCAATCTAATAAAAGCGTGTTAATAAAAAAGGGCTCTAGTATGCTCTTTCGTAGATGTGCCATGCATCCACTTCTATCATTAATAAAGGAATGCGTTTTTCGCATTATGTGCAAGGTTTCAAATCTATGGCCATTTGGGGTGGTCATAAGTTCAATTGACCTTATGTCCGTTAACCTTATGTCAACCCACCATCACATTACTGCATTGTCATCGAGCCTTGATACGTGTGCAAAGTTTCAATCAAACTTATGGCCATTCAAAGTGGTAATAAGGCCAATTGACCTTATGTCCCCACACCATGAGTCACTCTTTGTTTTTGTTATTTATCATAACTTTAAGATTTGTAATAGCCCTTCAGGCAAACGGTGACAATTTCCCCCAAGAAAAGAGTTTAACCGTTGAAAACGGACCTACTACTAGAACGACCCTTTGTGATGCACAAGGTGTGAATTGCCAACTCCTGTATCAGTTTAGTTCGATCAACGACAGTGCCACCAGCTTTCGCCACCAGCAATCTACGGCGCAATAACATCTCATCACGCAGAGTTACGCAGGATTAGGCTTTGTTTACGCCATTGCTGTTATGAAATGTTATTGATGCGTTTACAAGTGAATTAGTAATTGTTGTCGCGTTTTCATAATAAGTAAGGAAGGCTAAGTTCTGGTGTAACCGAACATTACATACTCAGTTGAGAGCTGTGGAGACAAAGTAAGGGAAAATCACCATGTTGTAAAAAGAACCTAGGGTAACCCTGGAATGTGTATGTATGACATGTGTATCAAATGGAAGGTATTAAAGAGTATTTTAAGAGGAAGTGGGCCATAGTACTATAGATGGACGCCATTTAGGGATATCGCCATAAAGGTGGACCAGGCCTGACTCTAGAATTTGTTTGTACGATATGGGTATCAAATGAAATGTCTTAATGATAATTTTAAAAGGGAGAGGGCCTAAGTTCTATAGGTGGACGCCTTTTCGAGATATCGCCATAAAGGTGGACCAGGGGTAACTCTAGAATTTATTTTGTACGATATGGGTATCAAATGAAAGGTATTAATGAGTATTTTAAAAGGGCGTGGGCCTAAGTTCTATAGATGGATGCCTTTTCGAGATATCGCCATAAAGATGGACCAGGGGCGACTCTAGAATTTGTTTGTACGATATGGGTATGAAATGAAAGGTGTTAATGAGTATTTTAATAGGGCGTGGGCCTTAGTTCTATAGGTGGACGCCTTTTCGAGATATCGCCATAAAGGTGGCTCTAGAATTTGTTTGTACGATATGGGTATCAAATGAAAGGTGTTAATGAGTATTTTAAAAAGGAGTGGGCCTTAGTTCTATATGTGGACGCCTTTTCGAGATATCGCCATAAACGTGGACCAGGGGTGACTCTAGAATGTGTTTGTACGATATGGGTATCAAACGAAAGGTGTTAATGATTATTTTAAAAGGGCGTGGGCCTTAGTTCTATAGGTGGACGCCTTTTCGAGATATCGCCATAAAGGTGGACCAGGGGTGACTCTAGAATTTTTTTGTACGTTATGGGTATCAAATGAAAGGTGATAATGAGTATTTTAAAAGGGCGTGGGCCTTAGTTCTATAGGTGGATGCCTTTTCGAGATATCGCCATAAGGGTGGACCAGGGGTGACTCTAGAATTTGTTTGTACGATATGGGTATCAAATGAAAGGTGTTAATGAGTATTTTAAAAGGGAGTGGGCCTTAGTTCTATAGGTGGGTGCCTTTTCGAGATATCGCCATAAAGGTGGACCAGTGGTGACTCTAGAATGTGTTTGTACGATATGGGTATTAAACGAAAGGTGTTAATGATTATTTTAAAAGGGCGTGGGCCTTAGTTCTATGGGTGGACGCCTTTTCGGGATATCGCATAAACGTGGACCAGGGGTGACTCTAGAATTTGTTTGTACGATATGGGTATCAAATGAAAGGTGTTAATGAGTATTTTAAAAAGGAGTGGACCTTAGTTCTATATGCGGACGCCTTTTCGAGATATCGCCATAAACGTGGACCAGGGGTGACTCTAGAATGCGTTTGTACAATATGGGTATCAAACGAAAGGTGTTAATAAGTGTTTTAAAAGGGAGTGGGCCTTAGTTCTCTGGGTGGACGCCTTTTCGTAATATCGCCATAAACGTGAACCAGGGGTGACTCTAGAATGCGTTTGTACAATATGGGTATCAAATGAAAGGTGTTAATGATTATTTTAAAAGGGCGTGGGCCTTAGTTCTATAGGTGGACGCCTTTTCGAGATATCGCCATAAAGGTAGACCAGGGGTGACTCTAGAATGTGTTTGTACGATATGGGTAGCAAACGAAAGCTGTTAATGATTATTTTAAAAGGGCGTGGGCCTTAGTTCTATAGGTGGACGCCTTTTCGAGATATCGCCATAAAGATGGACCAGGGGTGACTCCAGAATTTTTTTGTACGATATGGGTATCAAATGAAAGGTGTTAATGAGTATTTTAAAAGGGAGTGGGCCTTAGTTCTATAGGTGGACGCCTTTTCGAGATATCGCCATAAACGTGGACCAGGGCTGACTCTAGAATGCGTTTGTACAATATGGGTATCAAACGAAAGGTGTTAATAAGTGTTTTCAAAGGGAGTGGGCCTTAGTTCTATGGGTGGACGCCTTTTCGGGATATCGCCATAAACGTGGACCAGGATTGACTCTAGAATGCGTTTGTACAATACGAGTATCAAATGAAAGGTGTTAATGATTATTTTAAAAGGGCGTGGGCCTTAGTTCTATAGGTGGACGCCTTTTCGAGATATCGCCATAAAGGTGGACCAGGGGTGACTCTAGAATTTGTTTGTACGATATGGGTATCAAATGAAAGGTGTTAATGAGTATTTTAGAAGGGAGTGGGCCTTAGTTCTATAGGTGGATGCCTTTTCGAGATATCGCCATAAAGGTGGGCCAGAGGTGACTATAAAATTTTTTTGTACGATATGGGTATCAAATGAAAAAAAAGGGCGTGGGCCTTAGTTCTATAGGTGGACGCCTTTTCGAAATATCGCCTTAAAGGTGGACCAGGGTTGACTCTAGAATTTATTTTGTACGATATGGGTATCAAATGAAAGGTATTAATGAGTATTTTAAAAGGGCGTGGGCTTTAGTTCTATAGGTGGACGCCTTTTCGGAATATCGTTATAAAAGTGGACCAGGGTTGACTCTAGAATGCGTTTGTACAATATGGGTATCAAACGAAAGGTGTTAATAAGTGTTTTAAAAGGGAGTGGGCCTTAGTTCTATAGGTGGACCCATTTTCGGAATATCGTTATAAAAGTGTACCAGGGGTGACTCTAGAATGCGTTTGTATAATATGGGTATCAAGTGAAATGTGTTAATGATAATTTTAAAAGGGAGTGGGCCTAAGTTCTATAGGTGGGCACCTTTTCGAGATATCGCCATAAAGGTGGACCAGGGGTGACTCTAGAATTTATTTTGACCGATATGGGTATCAAATGAAAGGTATTAATGAGTATTTTAAAAGAGCGTGGGCCTAAGTTCTATAGATGGACGCCGTTTCGAGATATCGCCATAAAGGTGGACCAGGGGGTGACTCTAGAATTTATTTTGTATGATATGGGTATCAAATGAAAGTTATTAATGAGTATTTTAAAAGGGCGTGGGCCTAAGTTCTATAGATGGACGCCGTTTCGAGATATCGCCATAAAGGTGGACCAGGGGTGACTCTAGAATTTGTTTGTACGATATGGGTATCAAATGAAAGGTGTTAATGAGTGTTTTAAAACGGAGTGGGCCTTAGTTCTATAGGTGGACTCCTTTTCGGAATATCGTTATAAAAGTGGACCAGGGGTGACTTTAGAGTGCGTTTGTACAATATGGGTATCAAACGAAAGGTGTTAATGTGTATTTTAAAACGGAGTGGGCCTTAGTTCTATAGGTGGACGCCTTTTCGGAATATCGTTATAAAAGTGGACCAGGGGTGACTTTAGAATGCGTTTGTACAATATGGGTATCAAACGAAAGGTGTTAATAAGTGTTTTAAAACGGAGTGGGCCTTAGTTCTATAGGTGGACGCCTTTTCGGAATATCGTTATAAAAGTGGACCAGGGGTGACTCTAGAATTTATTTTGTACGATATGGGTATCAAATGAAAGGTATTAATAAGTATTTTAAAAGGGCGTGGGCCTAAGTTCTATAGATGGACGCCGTTTCGAGATATCGCCATAAAGGTGGACCAGGGGTGACTCTAGAATTTATTTTGTACGCTATGGGTATCAAATGAAAGTTATTAATGAGTATTTTAAAAGGGCGTGGGCCTAAGTTCTATAGATGGACGCCGTTTCGAGATATCGCCATAAAGGTGGACCAGGGGTGACTCTAGAATTTGTTTGTACGATATGGGTATCAAATGAAAGGTGTTAATGAGTGTTTTAAAACGGAGTGGGCCTTAGTTCTATAGGTGGACGCCTTTTCGGAATATCGTTATAAAAGTGGACCAGGGGTGACTTTAGAATGCGTTTGTACAATATGGGTATCAAACGAAAGGTGTTAATAAGTGTTTTAAAACGGAGTGGGCCTTAGTTCTATAGGTGGACCCATTTTCGGAATATCGTTATAAAAGTGGACCAGGGGTGACTCTAGAATGCGTTTGTATAATATGGGTATCAAATTAAAGGTGTTAATGAGTATTTTAAAAGGGCGTGGGCCTTAGTTCTATAGGTGGACGCCTTTTCGAGATATCGCCATAAAGGTGGACCAGGGGGTGACTCTAGAATTTATTTTGTACGATATGGGTATCAAATGAAAGTTATTAATGAGTATTTTAAAAGGGCGTGGGCCTAAGTTCTATAGATGGACGCCGTTTCGAGATATCGCCATAAAGGTGGACCAGGGGTGACTCTAGAATTTGTTTGTACGATATGGGTATCAAATGAAAGGTGTTAATAAGTGTTTTTAAAGGGAGTGGGCCTTAGTTCTATAGGTGGACCCATTTTCGGAATATCGTTATAAAAGTGGACCGGGGGTGACTCTAGAATTTATTTTCTACGATATGGGTATCAAATGAAAGTTATTAATGAGTATTTTAAAAGGGCGTGCGCCTTAGTTCTATAGGTGGATGCCTTTTCGAGATATCGCCATAAACGTGGACCAGGGGTGACTCTAGAATTTGTTTGTACGATATGGGTATCAAACGAAAGGTGTTAATAAGTGTTTTAAAACGGTGTGGGCCTTAGTTCTATAGGTGGACGCCTTTTCGGAATATCGTTATAAAAGTGGACCAGGGGTGACTTTAGAATGCGTTTGTACAATATGGGTATCAAACGAAAGGTGTTAATAAGTGTTTTAAAACGGAGTGGGCCTTAGTTCTATAGGTGGACGCCTTTTCGGAATATCGTTATAAAAGTGGACCAGGGGTGACTTTAGAATGCGTTTGTACAATATGGGTATCAAACGAAAGGTGTTAATAAGTGTTTTAAAACGGAGTGGGCCTTAGTTCTATAGGTGGACGCCTTTTCGGAATATCGTTATAAAAGTGGACCAGGGGTGACTTTAGAATGCGTTTGTACAATATGGGTATCAAACGAAAGGTGTTAATAAGTGTTTTAAAACGGAGTGGGCCTTAGTTCTATAGGTGGACCCATTTTCGGAATATCGTTATAAAAGTGGACCAGGGGTGACTCTAGAATGCGTTTGTATAATATGGGTATCAAATGAAAGGTGTTAATGAGTATTTTAAAAGGGCGTGGGCCTTAGTTCTATAGGTGGACGCATTTTCGAGATATCGCCATAAAGGTGGACCAGGGGTGACTCTAGAATTTGTTTGTACGATATGGGTATCAAATGAAAGGTGTTAATGAGTATTTTAAAAGGGCGTGCGCCTTAGTTCTATAGGTGGACGCCTTTTCGAAATATCGCCATAAAGGTAGACCAGGGGTGACTCTAGAATTTGTTTGTACGATATGGGTATCAAACGAAAGTTGTTAATGAGTATTTTAAAAAGGAGTGGGCCTTAGTTCTATATGTGGACGCCTTTTCGAGATATCGCCATAAATGTGGACCAGGGGTGACTATAGAATTTGTTTGTTCTATATGGGTATCAAATGAAAGGTGTTAATGAGTATTTTAAAAGGGCGTGGGCCTTAGTTCTATAGGTGGATGCCTTTTCGAGATATCGCCATAAACGTGGACCAGGGGTGACTCTAGAATTTGTTTGTACGATATGGGTATCAAATGAAAGGTGTTAATGAGTATTTTAAAAGGGTGTGGGCCTTGGTTCTTAAGGTGGACGCCTTTTCGAAATATCGCCATAAAGGTGGACCAGGGGCGACTCTAGAATTTGTTTGTACGATATGGGTATCAAATGAAAGGTGTTAATGAGTATTTTAAAAAGGAGTGGGCCTTAGTTCTATATGTGGACACCTTTTCGAGATATTGCCATAAACGTGGACCAAGGGTGACTCTAGAATGTGTTTGTACGATATGGGTATCAAATTAAAGGTATTAATGAGGGTTTTAAAAGGGAGTGGCCCTTAGTTGTATATGTGAAGGCGTTTTCGAGATATCGACCAAAATGTGGACCAGGGTGATCCAGAACATCTTCTGTCGGGTACCGCTAATTTATTTATATATGTAATATCACGAACAGTATTCCTTCCAAGATTCCAAGGGCTTTTGATTTCGCCCTGCAAAACTTTTTCATTGTCTTCTACTTAATATGGTAGTTGTCACACCCATTTTACCAAGTTTTTTTCTAAAGTTATATTTTGCGTCAATAGACCAATACAATTCCCATGTTTCGTCCCTTTTTTCGTATTTTGTATATAATTATGGCATTTTTTTCATTTTTCGTAATTTTCGATATCGAAAAAGTGGGCATGGTCATAGTCGGATTTCGGCCATTTTTTACATCAATACAAAGTGAGTTCAGATAAGTATGTCAACTGAGTTTAGTAAAGATATATCGATTTTTGCTCAAGTTATCGTGTTAACGGCCGAGCGGAAAGACAGACGGTCGACTGTGTATAAAAACTGGGGGTGGCTTCAACCGATTTCGCCCTTTTTCACAGAAAACAGTTATCGTCCTAGAGTCTAAGCCTCTACCAAATTTCACAAGGGTTGGTAAATTTTTGTTCGACTTATGGCATTAAAAGTGTCCTAGACAAATTAAATGAAAAAGGGCGGAGCCAGGCCCATTTTGAAATTTTCTTTTATTTTTGTATTTTGTTGCACCATATCATTACTGGAGTTGAATGTTGACATAATTTACTTATATACTGTAAAGATATTAAGTTTTCTTTTAAAATTTGAATTAAAAAAAAAAAATTTTTTAAAGTGGGCGTGGTCGTTCTCCGATTTTGCTAATTTTTATTAAACATGGATATAGTAATAAGTGTAACGTTCCTGCCAAATTTCATCATGATATCTTCAACGACTGCCAAATTACAGCTTGCAAAACTTCTAAATTACCTCCTTTTAAAAGTGGGCGGTGCCACGCCCATTGTCCAAAATTTTACCAGTTTTCTATTCTGCGTCATAAGTTCAACTCACCTACCAAGTTTCATCGCTTTATCCGTATTTGGTAAGAAATTATCGCACTTTTTCGATTTTTCGAAATTTTCGATATCGAAAAAGTGGGCGTGGTTATTGTCCGATATTGTTCATTTTAAATAGCGATCTGAGATGAGTGCCCAGGAACCTACATACCAAATTTCATCAACATACCTCAAAATTTACTCAAGTTATCGTGTTAAAGGACAGACGGACGGACGGACGGACGGACGGACATGGCTCAATCGAATTTTTTTCGATACTGATTATTTTGATATATGGAAGTCTATATCTATCTCGATTCCTTTATATATGTACAACCAACCGTTATCCAATCAAAGTTAATATACTCTGTGAGCTCTGCTCAACTGAGTATAAAAATGGTGCAAAGCCGTCGTAACATTAAAAGGTTGGTAACAAAAAAAAAAAAAAAAAAAAAAAAAAAAAGTTTTTAGCCAAACTCAACGTGCCGCAGCTACCGGTAGAAACTTCTAGTTTGGAGCTTCCGCTTGAAGCATCGATTTTTGAGCCGGTAGCTGAATTGCCCAGTCAGGGATGGTGTGTAAGTGGAATCGCTGCCGAAAATCTAAGTGATATAAGCTTGGGTTTGAACGCAAAAATTCCATTTACACAGCGTATAAAAGATGTGCCAAGGGACATTAGCACTTTATTGCCAAATATTGGAAACTGCATTATTAAAAGTGTTTCTCCTGGATTCTATTCCCATTGCGGCATAGAAAACCAAATATTGAGTTTAAAATGTGACAATGAATATAACGAAGTGGTTTTCGATATAAATGTCGATGGCGCCCTCCTTTTTAGTAGTTCAAGGGTCCAACTATGGCCAGTCCTAATAAGAATAGTTAATTTTGAAGGTATGTTGTACTACCTGTAGGTATGTATGTTGGAAAACCAAAACCAAACGATGTAGGGGAATATTTATGTTACTTTATTGAGGAATTTAATCACATTTCACGAACGGGTATTACTGTAAATGATAGAAATGTACGTATTACATTACGAGCCATAGTTTGTGATGCCCCAGCTACTTCCTTCATATGTGGTACACCTGCTCATACTTCCTCTCATGGTTGTTCGAAGTGCTCCCAGTTAGCGAAAAAAATTAATGGCGTTTTGACGTATAACACATGCGTTGGTCAATTAGTTTCAGATGAAGATTTTACTGAAAGGCGGTTAGAGTCTCATCACAAAAAAGTTTTTTGTCAAAGCCTTCCCCTTTAGAGAAAATAAACACAAAAATGGTTACCCAAGTTGCCATTGACCCTATGCATCTTAAATAACAAAGTTGACTTAATGTATAAAATCGAAAAGGACGATATTTCTAAAATTTCTCAGTATTTGGTTTCCCTTCGTAAATATATTCCGATTGAGTTTTCTCACCGTCCACGAGGTTTCGAAGACATTGCTCATTGGAAGGCCACGGAATACCGGCAATTTTTACTGTACACCGGGATTGTGGTATTCAAGGATTATGTGCGTGATGAATTATACTATGAGTTCCTCTTACTACGCAGCTCATGTCGGCTTTTATCATGTCCAACGAATTATGAGCAAAATATAAGCCTTTGTCAAGACATTTTGCAGGCTTTTGTTGAAAATTTTGCTGTTGAATTTTTGGAAAATAGCGTGAGCTACAATGTGCATAGCCGAATGCATCTTACCGAATGCGTAAAACAGTTCGGAGTTCTGCAAAATTTTTCGGCTTACCAGTTTGAAAACTATTTGCAGCGACTAAAAAGCCACGTTAAAAAGCCGACTCACATTCTATAGCAAATTTTCAACAGAATTCAGCATGAAAAGCACATTATAACTACAAAAAAAGAAGAATGTTTACAAGACAAGAACCAAGTAAAAAGTTTTGTCACTTCGAATTATGCTATTAGTGTCGATTTTCCTGACAACTATTTCTTCATTAAACCTGATGTACCACTAAAAATCACAAGTTTTTGCAAAGTGACAAATACAGTGACAGGAAATAGATTTTTAAATATGACCCCATTCTATACAGAGCCCATAGATTCACTAAAATATTTAGGTATATGCCTAGTCGACTTAAACCCCTGTGACCTTGAAGAAAGTTTCCCCACATCGGAAATAAAATGTAAGTGTATCGCTTTTCCAAGTCAAAATACAAATCTTTTTGTACCAATTTTACATGGGTGCTTTTAAAAAAAATACCCAACAACCATATCTATTTTCTATCAGTTACACTAACGCCCGTTTGTGAAATGTGATTAAAACCCTCAATAAAGTCACTAAAATATTCTTCGATATCATGTGGTTTTTGTTATCAACCATAAATACATGTTTACGCAATTAACCCTAAGATCCTAGTGACCCCAACCAGGCATGCTTAACCAACGAACTGATATCATTTCGTTACGATAATTAACGTTAATAAACGAAACAAAGTCATTTCGTTTCGTTTATTAACGTTAAGAACGTCAAATTAACGAAATGATTTTGTTTCGTTTTCTGCCATATCAAAACGAAATCAAATCGTTTATGTTGATTATTAATTTCAAACTATGCTGGCAAAGCTGGTTGATGGCGGAGTCATTAAAGGTGAAAGCATTAGCCGAGCTGATTGCAACTTTTCTCATGAATTTTGACAGTACGTACATTTCTCAGAGTATTTTTGACATTACCACCAACGAATTACACAAACAAATTACATGGAGTTCGTGTCTATGTCCGCTCGCTGTTACCACCTTACGGCTTCACCATGGCTATAGCATTGCCAGCACAATTCAAACATAAAGTATCACGTTTTTGTTAACGTTTTTAACGTTAACGAAAGCTTTTCATTTCGGTTAAAAACGAAATACAATTTATCTTGATAATTTCTTTATTGATAATATTTCGAAGTGTTTCAACGGAAACGGTGGAAATTTTTTGATAAACGATTAGATTAACGTTAAGGTGCATCCCTGACCCCAACAAAGCATTGCAGCACTTCTTACACATAAGTCTAATATATATGTACATACATACAAATTTTATTATTTTAATAGGAAGTTCCCAATGAAGGAGAATATAGTGCAAGTCAACCGTCAGGAGGAGTACCATCTCGAAGAAAATGCAAGGCACGTGAACTGTGTGGAAGATTCCCTTTCTCAACAAGGTATATATATACATATTAATAATTCGAACACTCTTATAAAACGTAGATACATACTTTCATAAACATTTGTATATACTTATAATTTTATTAACTATTTACATATGTAGGTGAAACGAATTGCACATGTTGTAAGGAGATTGAAAAAAGTTTAAGAAAAGAAATTCAGGAGTTGAAAGATTCAGTCTCCAATATAACGGCCTACATAAAAGGAGAGCTTAAGAGTAATAGCGTTTTCTATTCTCGCTAAAGTATTACGCTTTTTGTACGCTGCGAAAGGGTTGTTGTTCTATGCTATAAAACAGACAGCGCCTTTACGGGATATTTCGTTCTTTTGTGAAAATTGTTGCCTGCTCGCAACGCAAAAGCGTTACACTTTTACCCTGTATAAAATGGCGGTGTGGCAGTGCAACTCTGTGAAACTCTCAATTCGCTCTTAAGTTCCACATATACTCTATTAATATGAGTTCCCAGATTGCGCATTCATGAGTTCAAAATTGCTTCGTTCTGCGCATATACGTCACAGTTGACTGTTTGAGCGAATGAAAGAAAAGAGAAAAAAACAAGAGCTAAAGGAAAATGACGTAAGAATGCCCATAAAAAAGAGCTGATCTAATGTTTACTGTTTGAGCGATGAAATAAAAGAGAAAAAAAAACAAGAGCTAAAGGAAAATGACGTAAGAATTGCCCATAAAAAAGACCTGATCTAATGTTTACATGCGCAATGCGCAATCTTCTTGTGTGATTTGTGATATGAGAAGATATGGTGAGTTGAAATGTTCTTTGTATGCACTATAAATGTTTACAATTTTCTGGGGTAGGAGTAACTCTATTAAGGTTTTACCATTTACTTAGGCAACAATTTATTTCAGAAAATAACGCTATAAGTAACTGTCCCTTTTTCTATTACTCACACTAACGCTCCGAATCTGTATTCTTGATAAATAATGAAGAAAAAAATATTTCTGTCGAGTGTTTTTGAATTTTGCTTAATAAAATGTTTTGTTTTATGAAAATAAATTTTGAATAATTTTCTTTTTGACTCAGAAATCGAAACAGTTGATACAAATATTTTTTGCTTTATTATTTATCAAGATTGATAATTTATCAAGAACACAGAATCATTACGTACGTTAATCCGACTTAACCACTACACTGATTTTGTCAGATTCAATAGATCATCAAAGCAGCGTGGTAATGGGGACATTAGCCGAACACACTGTGTTAATGGAAAAACTTTTG